>NC_089596.1:104994093-105225651 GCF_019320115.1 Miscanthus floridulus
TCACTTTGGTGTTCATGGAAAGCTAGCTCCTCGTTATGTTGGACCCTACAAGATTTTGGCCCAGCATGGTCTTGTGGCTTATCACATTCAGCTTCCTGATATATTGTCAGCTGTCCACAATGTTTTCCATGTGTCTCAATTGAAGAAGTGCTTGCGAGTTCCCAATGAGACAGTAGAAATTGAAGGACTTCCTCTCCAACCGGATCTTTCTTACGTGGAGCATCCCATAAAAATCTTGGATGAAAAAGAAAGAGTGACGAGGAACAAGATGGTGAAATTCTACAAAGTTCAATGGCAACATCATTCAGAAGATGAAGCAACATGGGAACTTGAGAGCTACATTTTTGAAGCACTACCCTCAACTCCTTCCTTGTTCCCGAAGGTAATCGTTGTGGCGGGATTTATTTTCTTACCCCCTTTTCCACACTAGGCACAGGAAATCTCGGGTTGAGATTTTCTTTTAGGGGGTAGAGCTATAACACCCTCGGTGTTACCGTGCTAACGACTCACCAAAGCATCTCATGAGCATCATGTCTATATGATTTTTGCATGTGTTGAAGTGTGTAGAATCATTTTAGTAACTTAAAATAACTAATCAAAATGTTAAATGGAAGTTGACGCCATAGCTCTTGTTATATCACTTAAGGTTGAAAACTAATTTTTATTAAGCAAAAATGCTATAGAACATATATGGGAACCCTAAATAAAGTTTGAAGCGTGAACTTTGTAGATGATAATGCAACAATTGTCCTAGCCATGTGTTATGGCTAGCGGGTAGTTTTAGTAGCTCGAAGCTTGAACGTGCAACAAAAATCAGCCCAACACTTAGAACGTTTTCTTCGTTTAAAAACAGATGGACGAGGCCATGTTCGTGGAATTGTTTTGCAAAAATTTGTGAATAGATAACATCGGGTCTTGGCCTTGGGAGGTAGTCCTAGGTACCCTCTTTGGTTTGGTCCGGGTGACTGGGGTGTAGTCGAGTTGGTTTAGCCGTGGGACGCGCTTTAAAATCATGCACGATCACTATCGCGGTTGTCGGCATCTGCGTGCGCGGTCACCTCGTGGGACCACGCGATGCCGTGTGCCTGGCCACGCTACCTTGGCTAGGCTGGCTTGTCCACCTGGCTTGGCCGTGGTCGGCCGCTAGTCGGCCGCTATTTCCGCTATCTCTCCCCTCCCACCCAGCGCTTGGACGCGGCTGTTGCCGCTGTCACCTCACGTCTTTTTGCTGCGTGTGCTGCCGCTCACTAGGGTTCGCGGTGTCCCAGCCTGCCACGAGCTGCTTGCGGTCCACCTTGTTGCTACTGCTGTTACATGCGCTGGTGCTGCCCTCGATGGCCGCTACTCCCCCATGTGCGCGCGATGTTCCGTTGGCTGCCCAGAGGTCAGCGCGCACGTCGCATCCGGGTCCTGCTCGGCTGCGCTGCTGGCTGGTTGGCTGGCCGCTCACGCCACGCAACTCGGTCGCTGCGGGCACACGTAGTGGTCTGGCCCCAGCGACGCGAGCCGCTCCTACCGTGCCGACCACAGCTGAACCTAATCCCGCCCTGAGGGAGGTGACCCAAGCGCCGACTTCACGTTTCTTTCCTTTCCTCCCCTGTCCGCCATTGCCGACGGGGCCACCTCTATAATTCGGCAGGCGAAGGACCGCCAGCGCCCATTGTCACAGTGCCCTCTGGCTTCGCTTTGAGGTCGGTCGCCTGGCCAACCCCTCCGTCCCCACAGCCGACCCCATCCCGCCCTGAGGAGGTGACCCAAGCGCTGACTTCGCGTTTCTTCCTTCCCCTCCTCTATCCGCCACGCCTGACGGGGCCGCCTCCGTAATCTAGCTACGGGGGACCACCAGCACCTAATTCACTGCGGTTCTGACTTCATTTGGTTGTCAGTAGACTAGCCGACCCCTCCGTCCCCACAGCTGACCCCACACACGTACTCCAATTTGGAGTTTTTTGCCCCGCCGCGCCATTAAGGCCGAGCTCGGCCGCGATCACCGCAATAGCTCAAGTGTTCACCTCGAGTCAAATTCGTTGCACTGATAGCCTCGCCTCTACCTCCGCTCCACCCTGCGCACCTCACTTGGACCCCTACCGCCCCCGGGGCATCGCTGACGCGGCCGTGCCATTGCGGTGCGCCGCTGCGCCATCCAAGCACACGTGGTCAGCGTCATTTGGGGAGTCTCTGGCTGAGCCGTCACCCCAGCCGGGTTCATGGTGAGTCACTGGAGCTCACCCGCCACCCCTACCACTCCTTTGATGCCCTGGCTCACCGGAACACCGCCGCCACCGTTGTAGATGGCCGTTATTGCGGGGAAGCCGTTCTAGTGCGCCTCCGACTTCCCAACCGCCACCCATCCATGTGCAAGGACCCATAGGTGAGAGCCGATCCCCTAGTTACGCAGTAGGGCGTCCTTGTTGGCCGACGTAAGCCGCCCGGTGTCGCTGGCTGCTCGCCGGAGGGCGGGGAGATGTCGGGGACCTCCCCGTTATGAGGACGAAAGTTTAGGAGGGTGCTCTTGCAAAGATGCTGACTGTAGGAATAGTGTTGTCTATAGACGCGTAGTAGTCGGTTCCGCCCGAGGACTCTTTTGCTAAATGGCCGGCGCGCGCGGCCTCCTCCCGCTGTGGGCCGTCTTGCGCGTGCATGGGCTGCGTCCTAGGCCGCGCGGGGGCGCGCGTGGGCGGGCCGCGCCAGTGAATTTGATTTCCTTTTTAATTAGAAAACAAATTGGCTTATTAATTATGCGGTAGAGCTGAACTTTGGAAAATCATATCAAATCATGTAGATGTCCAAAAATGGTGAAATAAATCCTGTTAAGTTCCTAAAAATATTGTCTATCTGATAGTATGGTTAGTTTATACATGTATGTGTCAATGCTAAGGTCTATTAAAACATTTGAAAGGGTTTAATATTATTTAGAAGAGGATTTGTAGGAATTCTTATGGCAACTTGGTAATAGCTACGACCATGAAACTTTTACAGTACCTTCATTACATTATTATGCATCCTCTGTAATTTTTTATAGCCATAGGTTAGGTTGATAAAAAGGGTAGCTAAGTTCTCCTTGTTTTACTATATATATTAAAACATGAATAAAAAGAAGGATATGCACTTTAGTCGCTAAATAATACTTGGCTAGGGGAATACATGTTTTGTAGAAATAATGAGTAGCTTAGCATCTTAGTCATTAGAGTTAGCTTAGTAACTTGGTGGGCGAAGTAATATTGTTAGAACTGTTGTTGTCATATTACTAAGTATTGCGTTGCCATTTCATGCATATAGATAACGAGTTAGTGGAGTTCGTGACCGCGGGAGAACAAGAGTTCGAGGAGGTGATCGAGGAGTACGAGGAGGAGATCTTCGTGCCAGAGGAGTTCTAGGAGCTGCCCGTGACTGACACCACTGACGCTGCACCTGCCCAAGGCAAGCCCCGGTGCATAACCCTTATTTGAATAATCACTGAGAATATATAAATATGATGTGCATTTACGTTACAGGCATTTTATGGAAACTACATGCATGAATATATCTACCTATAAGTCCTACTAGTATAGGTCGAGTAGTTGCTATGCTCAGGATGGCGGTAGCGTGAGTAACCTGCCGTTACTCACAATGGGTGACAATTGTGATCACTCATGATAAAATAGTGGAAAAGAAAATGGTGACCGGGCAGGGATTAGGCATGGGTTTTGGGGGGTGTGACAGGGTGTGTTCCGCAGCCACGGGGCATGACTTGGTTGCACTGTTTTCCCTGTCTGTGTCGATTAAGGACCGTTTGTGGCATGGAACCTGGTCAAGTCACAAATTTATTATCCCGAGCACATACTTGCTTATGGGAGCGGGAAGACTTGTTCCTCTCTTGTCATGGGTTCCGGCTCTTTCCGGACCGACTATTATAGGTGGATTATGGGGTTGGAGTTCTAAGCACCGCACTGAGGCCGGGCCTCAGGTGTTGGGAGCTTGGAGTCCCAGTTTAGATGAGGACCTGGACCCCGTGACAGGAGGGTAGTGGGTTGGTTCTGCTCGTACAATTTTTAGGCTACGAGCAGGGCGTGTGTTTTTCGGGGTACCCAGCTGGGCTACATTGATTCGCGAATTGCCGTTTCTACGTGACGGTACGGCTTGACTACGCTCTGGCACCGTAGTAAGAACTGGCATATGAAAGATGGAAAAATGGCTCTGATTTCTCAACCATTGCTTGAACATAGAACATGTGCTTACCTAGAATGTTGGATGATGAATAAAACATGGCTGCTAATAATCTAAGGACACACTCTTAGTGCTGCTTTCCGCAAAATAAGAAACCCACAAGCTATAAAGCCTATCATAATCCTTGAGAGTCGGGAAATATATTCCCTAGTCGAGTAAGTCTTGCGAGTATATTGTGTACTCAGGGTTTATTTTACCCTTGTTGCAGGTGCACCTTGAGAAGCTAAGACTTGTGTGGAGGATTCCTCTGGTGGGCACAGACGGATCCTTATATCATATCACTAAATGTTTATTTTATTTCCGCTGTTTAAATTATCGCACTCTGAACTTTGGTACTGTAATAAATAATTTCTAAGACTCTATGTGGTATGAAATGGACTAAGTATTGTAAGCTTGTACTCATTATTGGATCCTGGATGAAAAATGTGGATTGTTCGAGTTCTCCCAGGGGGTGTGCTCGACGAAACTGCTCGATCTAGCTCCCTTTCGGGGTACTTAGTGTCTAGTGGAAGACAAGTGTCACCGAAAGCGTGTTAAATCGGGCGGTTCTGCCACAACACCCTTGCACGGGTGCTCCAACGAGGACTAGTGGGGAGTGACGACTCTCCGATATCTCGAAAAAACATCACCGTATTTCTCTTCCTCTCTTTACTTTGAGCATTTACATTTGAGCAATTCAATTCATGTCTTTATATTCTTCGAATTGCCATGCTAGAGTAGGATTGGAACCTAGGGTGCAAAATTTTTGTGCGGTAAAACAATAGAAACATTTGTAGGCACAAGATGGTGAAATGGGCTAAGCGTATGTCTTAATTATTGCAAGAAATTTAGAATTAGTCCAATTCACCTCCTCTCTTGGGCATCTTGATCCTTTCATGTGGTCTATCTGCTTTTGAGCCATGCTATAATTTTCCATTCCAATAAAAATCACTTCAATTTTTTGATTGTCAATACTGGCCCCGTTCGCTTGTCTTAAAAATGGCTTGGTCGGCTTCTTTTTTCAGCCGGAACAGTGTTTTTCTCTCACAACAATTCAGCCGGAACAGTATTTTTCAGCTAAGTTTCAGACCAGCGAACGGAGCCAAGCTCTCGTGATGGACGAATACATTGTTTGGCCCACTTTGTTCTTGACCAACAGTGAGTGGCTACAAGTAGAACAAGTTGAACAATTCTACCTACTGATATAGTCTTGTTTCTGAATGACTGGCCTATAATGTTTCTGCAACTTAAAGTCTAGAGAGCGCAATAATAACAACTATACTGTGTAATGTTCTTGCATACTCTAGATGGCTCATATACACTTTATTTTTTCACCCATGCTGCAGCACATTGTTACAACTGAAAACTATGGGCCGTGGATACAAAAGACTGATTGCTGTTTTTCAGGTGCAGGTAAATAACAAGTACTCGGAGGAATCTATCTAGTATGAAATTGATCCTAACATGTGCAAATAGTACCAATCAACATGGAGGCACCTTCCTGGCTCCTTGCTTACATCGAGATGCAAAATACTTGAATGTTACCACATGTATCATCACTTCATTTATCAAATTGTAAGCGACGACAAGTAGGCACTTGATGATGAGCTTGTACGAAGAGCTTTGTAAACTCTCCTTGGATTCCTGGAATGAACATTATGGAATTTTCTCCAAATGGCATCATCATATTGCTTGACGCCAATGTTGTAGCAATAGCAGTAGCATTTGAGTTGAACTGCCCCTGAACCAATTTATATTCACCCTGTTTGCTGGATGGTTTCTGGCTGGCTTATTCAGGCTGATGCTGATTTGTTGTGAGAGAAAAACAGTGCTAAATAAGCGCTGATAAGCACAAGCAAACATGGTGATTGCTATAATGTAAAGGCATTACAAACTCAAATAAATTGTTACGAAAGGAAGACGTGGGGGAGCAAGAACTGGATTGCAAACATGCGCATGGCGTTGCGGCAGCATCTGCTTTGCTTCGATCCATCGTAGCTGCGCTTAACAGGTGACCAACGCTTCGCTAGCTGCTGCTGCTTGTGGCTTCCGATAGAAGGGTGGAGCCTTAACGTGGAAGTGACGGCCGTCAAATGAGAATAGAAAAAGAGTTGAAAGGAAGCAAAGAGGAGCATGTGCTTTGAGATTGTTGACACGCACGTGTCGTCTGGGGGCCAAGGTCCTCCACGATCCATAAAGGACCGGGTCCTCTACAATTTGCCTCCCTCACCTCGGCGTGATGAGATTGTTAAATTATTTTTCAATATTAGCTTAACTTAGTATTATTTTTGTTTTGATTTTAGTCTTGGATACCAGCTAGATCGAAAATATTGCTGTAGGAATATGTTGTTGTTTAATATAAGAGTAGCGATATTTTCGAATTTGTGATATTCGAAACTAAAAATATTGCAAATAATTTAAATATCAATTAAATTAGTGCAGTCAAGAATGGTCAACGGCAATCAGTTTGGTGCCAAAAAAACACTCAGCCACGGAGTGGCACAGGGGAAAACGGAACTTTATCTTGCATCTCTAGCTAAGGGCATTTAAGTCTTTTCATAGCTCCGTTAGCCACCGTTAGCGGTGAATGTGGATGGAATGGCGTGGACGATAAAAGAGTTCTGCCGATGGCACCTGGGTGAGTTCGATTTTTTAATAATCTGTAGGTAACGACCATATTTTATAATGGCATACAGATAAAACCCTCAAAAAGAAACGCTGGAGTTGGAAAGAGCAGGGTTGGTAGAGGGAAGGAGTTGACCAACGCGAATCACAAGGTAGAGGGGAGGCATTGACCAACGTGAATCACAAAGCAGCAATGGGTGGTGGAAGATAAGGTGGGCGGCTGCATGCCGTTGTGGAGATGTGTTTCTCCACAAGGTATCAAGGGTTCATCTCTTGGATATGGTCTACTAAACGATTTGTGTACGTTCCTTGACATTGGAGAGTGAGAATCAGACTATTTTGCTTTATATTGCTTTATCGCAAGAGATGTCATTGTCACTAAACATAGTAGAAAATATACTACTACGCTCTTAAAGACTTTCATGGTAATTAAAAGCCCTCAAAGAGTATTGTACGATACATGAGTCTTCGGTGTCACCACATAAATGGTAGAGCGAAAATTAAGATAACTCGGTCGGATTGTACAATTGCAAAAGGCAATATCACCATACATTTAGCACTAAACAAAAAACAGCTAGACTTTCATGACAAAGTAAAGCAAGTCCTCAAGCTACGAAGAGATACCAAGTTGTCTCTTGCAGACAAATTATTCAGACGCATGATAGTAGTGATGGATACCAAGGGGGTATTGAAGCAACGAACCAAACTTATTCAGAACACTCCCTCAATGGTACCATCGCTGCCATTAGACATGTGGCGTCTTGAATTGTGCTTGATCATTTGGAGCTCCACTTTCCCCTTGCTGCCAATGCCTCCGCTAAAGGTGTGATTGGCTGTCCCGTAGGCGTCATGGATACATGGCACCACATCGATACCAGTCAAGACAGTGAAATATTCCTCATCAACTGGATCATCATATTCCGAATCAGAGAAGGCCATGGGATGCAGTAGACCACGGAAGAAGAACCTTGTGATGCAGAACCGGCCAGAGCCCAGGTTGACAAGCTGAGGAGGCTTCAGCTGCCTCCAGTCTCCAGGTGCCTTGAGCTCCTTCCAAGTGCCTATTAGCTGTGGCTGGGAGTCCATGGTGGACAGTTCAGCAGCGCCCAGTTGCCAGTCCTGGGCGCAGATGCCAAACCACAGCTTCAGCTCCGGCACATATTCGACCTTGCCTGTGAAGGGTAGCACCCAGTCGCCGACATGGCTCCAAGTGTGTGTCACCGTGTCCAAGGAGTAGGTGCCAGCACCATCCACTGATACAAAGATGACATGGGAGCCACCTCGTTCAACCACTGCATAAGAGGTGATGTCGGGGCCCCTGCGCTTGCAGTGCTTAGGGTCACAGACGAATGGCGGCGGTGGAAGGAGCTGCCTCTGCCAGGACTTGGACTCGCTGTGGTAGACAAATGCCTCAAACTGATTGCTCAGCTGCTGTCTGGTGTCGTCGTCTCCCTGCAGCTCCTGATAGGGAGAACCCTCCAGGATGTAGAAGCTGCCATTGCCGTCTTCGGTGGCATCAGAACTGGATGGGAGGGGGACAAAGCAGGGCAACGGCGAATGCTTGGGCACATGGAGGTAGGGAATGGCCTCCACCTGGCGCAAGCCCAGGTCGAAGAGGGCAGTACGGGCATATGGGTCCACACACAGCAGCTTACGATCTGAAAGCGGCAAACACTTCAGATACCAATAGCAGTCTACGATTGAGCATCGAAAGTTCATGACTGGTTGGGGAAGTTCAATCGTCCGGATCGTTCTTGTTACTGAAGCTGCTGCCTGCTTCCGGACGCATGTTTCCGTTGAGTAGCCCATGGCAGAGGCTCCGAGGTTGATGCTTTGGGCCGGAAGCGGGCTCTCCATTGCATCAACCCTTCGATCCGCAGCCTGGAAGAAGTGAAGCCGTTGGTCCTTGAGATCGGAATCTGATGTCCGCTTGCTGAGGCTGGGGCTGGGAAGCCGAATCTTGTTCAAAGCCAGGGCGTTTCCTTTGGGTGCTGGCGTTGTTGTGTTGAACAACTTGTGTCGCCTCAGATCAATGGAGCACAGCGATTTGGCTCCCTGGATGCGGTTGTCCACGATCAGATTCAGAAACCGACGCGAGAGGCCCATCGTCGGTGGATTCAGTCGTCGACTTCAAAGACATCGAAAAAAAAAAACAAATCATTACGGATAAGAGGTGGAACAAGAAAAGATTTTTTCCCACCCCGTTCCGAGAGGAAATCTCGTCTGCTTGAGTATTAGCTGCCTAGCCTAGATCTAGCTCTTGTGAGGAACGAAGGAAGAGTACCTACCACCAGCAGCAGCAGAAGCAGGCAGCAGCAACCAAGCACCTTCCTTCTGCTGTCTTTCCTTGCGAGCGATCCAGCCAGGTAGCAGCAGCCCGCAGCGATACCTTTACAAGAAGATAACGAAGTTAAGGAGAAAAGGGAAGGATTCTGACCACAGAGGATGAAGATGAAGCAGATCTGCAGGCTGCTGCTGACCTGTGGCCGCTGGAGAATGGAGGCGACGGTGCGGAGCTTCTGAAACCAGATCGGAGCAGAATGGGAGCGGAGCGGCGGCGGGGGTGGGCGTCGCGAGATAGGTCTGGAGTCTGGACGGTCATGCGTGGGGATATTTTACAGGAACCTTCTGGGCTGTTCGTGGGCTATTTTCTCCGAGGACGCATGGGCCGCTTCTCAGGAGCCCGGCTAAATTAAGCGCTGATGGGTCAATCTCGTCAATTGGTGCTGGCGAGATGTTTTCGTTTCCCCGATGGAAGGACGTTCACGACTCAACTCCGTAACTCCCTGCCGTGGAGATGTAAATCTCGCATCCCGAAAAATCAAAGATTTTTAATTTCTGTCATAAATATTAATATTTTGTTAAATATATTTGGTCAAACTTATAAGTTGTTGATTTTTTGAGAAGCGAGAATGACTCTTTTTAGGGACGGAGAGAGTATATATCAACCTAAATGCTAGATTTCGGGCGCACGCGTTAGGGGGTGTTTGGCTGTAGGAACTAAAGTTTAATAGGTGTCACGTCGGATGTTACCTGGGGTGTTTGGCTAAGGCCTCGTTTAGTTGCTCGCCCGGAATCAGCGCCGCCAAAATTAGGTTCACTGTAGCGTTTTGTTTTTATTTGGTAATAATTGTCCAATCGTTGACTAATTAGGCTCAAAACGTTCGTCTCGCAAAGTACAACCAAACTGTGCAATTAGTTTTTGATTTCGTCAATATTTAGTACTCCATGCATGTACCGCAAGTTTGATGTGACGGGAAATCTTCTTTTTGCATAGTACCAAATTCTGGAATTTGGGGGCAACTAAACATGACCTAATTAGTCTTAAAAAATCATCTCGCAAATTAGTCTCAACCTATATTTTTATTTTCATAAATAGTCTATATTTAATACTTCGTACCTATCTCAAACATTTTTTTTATATATGCTAAGCCCTTGTTTAGTTCGCGAAAAGTTTTCCGAAAAAGTGCTACAGTACCCGTCATATCGAATCTTGCGGTACGTGCATGGAGCATTAAATGTAGACGAAAATAAAAACTAATTGCACAGTTTGGTTGGAAATTACGAGACGAACGTTTTGAGCCTAATTAGTCCATGATTAAATACTAATTGCCAAATAAAAACGAAAGTGCTACAGTAGCCAAATTTCGCACTTTTCGCGAACTAATCAAGGGCTAAACTTTAAACTTGAGTCCGCGCAACGAAACACGCCCTTAGCGCTCGGGAACGCGCAGCCGTCGCTGCCGTCCGATCTCACATGCGGTTAGCATTAATCATATACTGCTACGTGGGGTCACGGGAACATCAGGTCAACACTCAGACGTCGATTCCCCATTTCCTCTCTCTCGTTCTCTCTCCTCGATTCCTCCTCTCTTCCCGTTCCTATCCTCGATTCCTCCTGCAAAAATCACCGGCGAATCGAGCCGTCACCAGTGTATAGGCCTTCAATCACTGACGAATCTAGCAGCATCCAGCGATGAGGGGAGAAATCCCTTCGAATCTGGGTGGACGCCGGCGACGAGCGCTCATGGGCGGAGGTAACAGGAACGATTTCGCCCATGATTCATGGAGAGGGATTCGTGAAGGTTCGAGTAGGGTCGCGGCCTCCGCCGTCGCCGAGGATCCAGATCTCCTAGACTCCATGGGTTTGTAAGGTACGTAAGGATTCTCATCACTTTTTTTCTTCCATAATCCCCCGTTCTAATCCCAATGAATCTCGCATCAGCGGGTCTCCAATTGCTGGTGAATCTTGTAGCAGCTGGGTTTCAAATCACGGTCAATCTCGCAGCAGACTATGAACTGGCACTGACGGAGGTAGCGGCCATTGGCATCGAGGTTCCAATGCTACCAGTGTAATTTCCCAGCTTCAGTTAAGGATTCTCCCCCTTGTTCTCATGCCATTTTTTTGGTTTTGCTTCAATATCCGTTCCAAAATCCTACAGCATACTTGAATATTGATTCTCATGTCTAGCTTCCCAGTTCCTAGATTATCCATCTACTTTTTCTCCTGAAGTATGCTCGTTTGTTTAGGTGTGTTTAGGGATAGGGTTTCAATTGAAGTCGCTCCCCATTTCTAACATTATTATTATTTAGTAGTTCATATGTGTACTAATATTGTTCCTACTAATCTTTTAAATTAGCTAAAGAAGTAACATTAGCTGTGACATTATGGTGCAACCAGGGTCAGATCAATTAACATGTGTTAACTTCTTTTTGTTAGAGCTTAGTTTGAGCCTGATGAAGATAGTGGCTTTTGACATGGTGTTTCCAATCTCCTGGGCGAAATAGTCAGGTTAGTGAGGGTTCTTTCTTCTCAGTTTTTGTTTACTGTGATGAATATATTTTCATTAGCCATGACTTTATCTTTTAGATAGATTAGTGTACTGAATTGTAGAGCAGTATTGAAATTTCAGTCATGCATTTTTGTATGATACTATAAGCGTTTAACAAACGCAAGCACATTGTGCACAATAGATTGAGTGAGGATTCTTTTCTATTGCCACCTTTTCAAATTTCATAGTACCTTTGATAAGTGAGCCTTTTTCTGTATCCTTGTAACTTAATTAAGTTGTCATACCTGAAACTTAATTAAGCTCTGAATATTAAACGGTTAGAACAAGTGATGACGTTAGCTGAGTCACCCCTGCAGCTTTTCTAAACAGAATTTTGATGCATTACAAAGATTTCAATACTAGGATTGTCAGCACTAGGATTTCATGCCTAGGATTGTGATTACTGTTAATGAAAAGCTAAAAAATTCCGTAAATATTCAGCTAACAAATTGCGCATATTGTTCTTCAGGGCTCTTGTTATAACATCTGTTCAATGATTATTAATCTGAATACCCTGTATTGGTGTAATGGTGCTTTGGCATTGGAACACACAAAACTGGTGACTTTTGCCTCCATTTTTTTCTGCAATTTGTCATCCTCCTGTATAATGTGTTGTGGTTGCATATAGCTGGAGGACATACACCACCTTTCAATTTCTTCCTATTTTAGACTGATGATTGTTACTATCAAATTGGTTGATTTCTTTTGTGAGAATTAGGCTCTACCAATAGCAGAACTGGTTGATTTGTTTATGCCAAATTATGTTCCAGAATTTTAAGGGAGAATCCAGCGAGGAAGAGTTGTGATAGGGGTGCCCTTAGATGGAGATTCCCGCTATGTTGTCTGATGCTGAAGAGGCCAAGGTGAGGATCAACATACAGTTCTGTGTTATGGAGAGCACGGGGCACAACAATTTAGCTTTCTTCATGACGTCAGTGCCATGACCCATCTTCACAACTGAGGTCCCACAAATTTCATTTCATAGCCCACTTATGCTAAATCAACAAGCAATTTGATCATTTTGGTTTAGCATTTTTGTTTTCTGATTTTAGCATTTTTTAGTGTTCTAATGATCTACCAATGATGATGTGCCAATCCATGCTTCGGTACTAGTGGATGGGGCTTCAAGACTAGTTTGTGGATGCTTAGATAATATAGATCCTTAGGTAAAGAATTTCTTGTTTGATTGATGACTTCATTTAGGTCGGTGGTAATTTTATCTCTGCACACACAGTCACCCTTAACACATGATCCAATGCACCTGCTCCAGCCAACACTGTCTCTCATTTGTCTCCTCCCTTTTCTCTCCCTTGCAACGTGCTCGCCAGACACCCCCTCTCCCTCTCCGTCACCGCGGTGGTAGACGTTGAGGACGGGAGCATCCTGCGTGTCTATGGCTGCCCCAGCGGGTGGTGCCTCCCTCTTCTACAAGGCGGGACAATGCGGCGACGCCCTTCCATTTCATGCCGCCCCTCCCCAGGCGACCCCGCTTAGTCACCTCATGCTCCGCCTCTCCATCGTTGCCGTGGAGGTCTAAGGCACCATCGACGAGCTGCTGTGCTAGGTGGATGCACAATTTGAGGGCAAGTCTCATGCACTCTGCAAAAGTAGATTTGCGTGGCGTCGTTGTGTGCTCTCAGGCTGGCACAGGACCCCGGATCTGGCTAGCGTGGTGCTCCTCACCGTGTCACCATCTTGGATCCTCCTTCGAGCAGGGCCACATAGGCATAGCTGATCTAGCTTTACAGTCGACCTTGCCCACCTAAATGTGAACCATGTGCCACCATTTCTCCTTGTGCCAGCTATCGACTGCCATTTCTAGTAATATCGTCACTATTATTGCTTAATCTAGTACACTATTTTGCCTAATTTGAAACAATATAATTGCTTTATTCTTAACACTATTTTGTCTAACGGATGAAATAAAGGCATGAAAGGTAGCCTAATAGGGTGGTGGAGGTGAATGAGCACGGTGGATCTTGGTTGACCTGGATGAGGCGAGGACGAGATGGGGATAGGACTCATCTTTTGAGTTGTATTGGGGTTTCTTTTTTTTTTTTGTTAATCACTTTCATTCAGGGCTTCTGTTATTTTGTCTTTGAGCATAGACACACACCCATCTGGCTGTTCACAGATGTTCCAAATGCATAGGCATAGCGCCGAGGGGAGCCTCGTGAAGTGGGCCTTATCACAAGCTCCCCTGCACTTCTTCTCATTTATCTCCTCCTTTTACCTCCCTTGCTATGCTCTACGAAATAGTAGGATTTATATGCTAGTATGCCATAAATATAATATGAGAGATATCAGTTGAGCATTTTTCAGCCACAATAAAGCATTTTATAGTATAAGATCTAGCATTTTTTCTGTAATAATTAAGTAGTTTCCTTTTATACTTCAGCGGTTTTCCAATTTATACTGTCAGTCGAGCATTTGTGTGGTTCTTTTGATATTGGTATTACATTTATGGTTTTTTTGAGTTTGGTATTAGCAAATGCCGGTTTCATGTTCAGCCAGCTGCTTTGGATTTAGGAACTGTTACATGACTCCATCCTATTACGATAGTTAGTGCTTGTTCAATCCATGGTCATTCTTATTTCTAACAATCTATTGTCACTCTTATTTCTAACAATGCTTCTAGGCCTACCTACAATATATAGATTCAAAGTTAATTTTTTTCTGTAGATAAATACACGCGCTGCACACCAGAAATGCTTTTTGTTTCATACATAAATGCCTTCCGTACCAGACTAAATTTCAAATATTTAGGCACACGTACCTAGCCCAGCTTTAACTTGTCCCTCCATGGATAAACACACGCGCTGCACAACAGAGGTAGGCCCATGGATCATAGCTTTCTTCATCACACAAGTGAAATGCCTAATCCTCACAACTGTCGTGAGCCCACATATTTCATTTAGAGCCAACTTATGCTAAATCAGCAAGCAATTTTTTATTTTGGTTTAGCATTTTTATGTTCTGGCTTTAGCATTTGTAGTGTTGTAATGATCTGGCATTGATGATGATGCCAATCCATGCTTTTGTACTAGAGGATAGGGCTTAAAGAGACTACTTCGTGTATCTTAAGATGACAGATTCTTAGTTAAAGACTACCTCGTGTGATAATGACTTTATTTAGCCCGGCGGTAATTTTTTCTTTGCACGCACACACACCCATCTGCCGTTAACAGATGATCCAATGCACCTGCGCTGATGGAAGCCTCTGGACACCGGCCTTATCACAAGCCCCCTCATTATGTCTCATTTATCTCCTCCCTTTCTCTCCCCTGCCATGCGCTTGTGGACACCCCATCGCCCTCCGTCTCCGCTGTGGTGGAGGGCGAGGACGCGAGCGTCGCACGTGTCTACGGCTCCGACGGCTGCCCCATCAGGTGGTGCATCCACATCTCCATCTTCTACAAGGCTAAGACGGCACCACTTAGTCACCCCGTGCTTCGCCTCTCCGTTGTCAGCATGGAGGTCTAAGGCACTGCTGACGAGTTTGCTGGGCCAGGTGGACGCACAGTTCGAGTGCAAGCCTCGTGTCGTGCTGCAGGAGTAGCCTTGCACGGCGTTGCTGTGTGGTCCGGGCTGACCCACAACCTTGGATCTTGCTCCTCACCGTGTCACCATCCTAGGTCCTCCTCCAAGTGGGGCCACATAGGCACTCGTTGATCTCGCCTTTACAGCTAACCTTGCTCGCCTAAATTTTAGAACTATGTGCACCCATTTCTCCTCATGCCTGAGCTATCGGCCTTCATTTCTGGTTATCTCAATATTATTGCTTTATCAACCACACTGTTTTGCCTAATATATAACCATATTATTGCTTAATTCTTAACATTGTTTTGCCTAACAAATGAAATAAAGCTAAGGTTGGTGGTTTCCCGCAGAAGGGCAGGCCTGGTGCAGTGGTGAGAGCTGTCTCACTGAGTCACCAGGTCATGGGTTCGAAGCAGCCTCTCCGCAGATTTTGCGGGGGGAAGGCTTGCCTCGGTTTTTCCCTTCCCCAGACCCCACTCATGTGGGAACCTCCGGCACTGGGTCTGCCCTTTTTTTTTTTGTGGTTTCCCGCAGATCTCATCTCGTGCAGGAACTCCAAGATTCAGTACGATCTGTGCCCTTGGCACATGAAGGATAATCAGTTCTGGAGGATATACTACCTGCTTGCCAAGAGTTACAATCTCATCGTAAGCTCTCGTCTTAACAGTATCCCCATGTGTGTGTGATGCTCCAGTCTGTCAATCGTTGAATAATGAACGAAATTAGCAACACAAGTAAAATTTAGCTTCTCACTTTGGTTACAGTCAGTTGAGTTCTATCTTCTATGGAGTTCACTGTAACCTTATCGAGTACTTCAAAATTATATATGGATTGTGGTATTTGCAATGTGGATATAGTATTCTGCTGTCCTTGTACATAAACAAAATGAATCTTGTCTCTTCAGATGTGAGTAAATCTGTATATTAAAAAAAAATCGAACATGGGACTGATGAACATACTGAAAATCGAACTTATCAACACTAACATTCAATTCATCGGCATTATGTTTCTTCATTCTATGACTGTTGGTTATGTGTTGACAACCAAAATTGTCCATTGTGCGAAGACCAGAACTTCTGACCCCCTACTAGAACTTCTGACTTTCGCATAGGAGTTCTGGCTTTATGCGGAAAGCAGAACTTCTGATCTCCTACCATAACTTCTGACTTTCGCATGGGAGTTCTGGCTTTGCGCGAAAGTCAGAACTTCTGACCTCCTGTAAGAACTTCTGATGCTTGCTTGGAGGTGCTAGCTTTGCGCGAAAATCAGAACTTCTGAACCCTGTCAGAATTGTTGATTTTCGCAGTCCGAATCAGGGAGAGTCCAAACTCGATCCTAACTCTTACAAGCTCGTGGGAAACTTGAAAAATAAGTCTTGGAGAGGTTTCCTACTGGGATAAGACCACCCCTCTATATATATATTAGAGGATCATGGCCGATTGAGTTCTCATCTATCCAATCGTCAAAAAACACAACATATCAACTCCTTTGCCCTAATTCCCCTCTCTCAACCCGTCCTGCTGTTCGGCAAGTCTCTCCACGAAATTTGTTGGCATCCTAGGTGGCCTTGCTGGTATTAGGAGATCCTCCACGTGCCTCTCCCTGATGGATCCTTCCGGGAGTGGTTCGTGAGTCTTTTCAGCCGAGAACGAGCTCCACGTCGGCCCTATCGGTCTCTAGATCGGTTTGGCTGATTACGCCGCGTTCTTGCTGCGTTGCAGGTTGATCTATAACCTCTTTGGGCTTCCAAGGCCTTACTGGTGTGTTGGCTTGAGGTCATCTTTAACGTCAACATACTTTTTGACAACTCCGCTGGGGAAGGCGAAGCAATCCAAGATTCAATCTAAGATCGGCATGGGAAGCAAGGGTGATGATGCAGGTGAGAAGGGCGACAAGACTCGCGTCCCTCATGATGCTAACATCAACCATCCCGAGACCGTTGAAGAGCTTTCGAGGAGCTGAAGCAACAAGTGGAGGCCAAGTTCAAGGCCGTTCTGAAGGCTTTTCTTCAGAGTTGCACTAAAGATCGGCGGGACAATGTCACCCAATACAAGGAGCCAGATTTCAGCGAGTTGATCACTTCTACATCATCCGCACCCGCTGCATCTGAGGTAAGGACCACTGAACCTAAATATGATGAAGATCCTTATCCTATGCATGCCAATTACGCTACTATGATGGAAGATCATAAGAAAGTAACAGATAATAATCTTTTAGCTGCGGTAAATATGATCATGGCTCGTTTTGATAAGTTAGAAGGGAAAACAACCGATGGTAACCAATCGGGTGTTGCTTCTTCTAAACAACTTGAGTTTGGCATGCCTTTAAATTTTTATGAAAACCAAGGGTGATATGCAGCAGCAAATAAAGGCAAATCGGCCCCTTCGACATTTGAAATCGATAAGGCCGGTTTAGCCGGTGTTGCTCCATCTTCACAATTGGTTATCTATGATCAAAATTCGACTTGAAACACACGAACCGATCAAAGATCAGCTACAAAGCGAGCTTCGGTGGGGGCAAAACACGGTTCTTTCAAACCCACCGAAGTCACCAAGTCAAATCCCTATACTTGATAATACACCTACTGCTCCTACTACCAATTTTAATGAAACTTTGAATCGGTTTAGTGATGAGTTGTCTAAATCACTTGAAGAAAGTTTGGGTGTATAAATCAAGCCTAGTAGGACTACATACTGCAAATCGTACCCTTCGCATTTTGATTTCATGAAAGCAACTGATGGGTGGAGGGTACCTGATTTTAACAAATTTAGTGATGATGATAGTAAATCAACCATGGAGCACATTAGCATGTTTCTTGCACAATTGGGTGAAGCTAGTGCTTTTGATTTTATCAAAGTTCGTAATTTTCCTTTGTCACTTACTAGCACAGCTTTTGCATGGTTTACTTCATTACCATCTTGTTCTATTGGTTCATGGGTTTAATTAGAAGAGAAATTTCATAATTACTTTTATAATTGTGCTCATGAAACTAGATTGTCTCACCTTACATCAGTTCGTCAAGGGCGTGATGAGTCCGTCCTTGATTTTTTCAAACGATTTAGAGAAATCAAGAATCGATGTTTTCATTTAATGATTTCTGAAAGAGATTTAACGGATTTATGCTTTGCTGGTTTACGTCCTAGTATCAGGGAAAAACTTGATCATTATGAATTTGTTAATGTCAATCAATTGCTTCAAAAGGTCGTTTCGCGCATTAGAGTCTCGTGATGCTTACAAGTCACATCGTCAGGGCGTGCACTTTATTGATGATAATTCTGATTGCTCTGATGATAATAAAGAATTTTTAGCTTCTGAAATTAAATGGCCAGCAGAGAATAAATTGGTTACTTGTCCTTCTCAAGCCGATTCATAAGAATCAGAATGAGGAAATGAAATTTATTTTTGATTTCTGTAAATGTGACCGAATCTTTGATGAATTGTTGAAATTCTGTTATATTAGAATCAATTATACATTCCCTTCAGCTGATGAGTTAAAGAGAAGGGCTTATTGTAAATATCGTAATTCTTTTTCTCACGCCACTAATGATTGTAATGTTTTTCGTCGGCAGGTCCAATCGACCCTTAATGAGGGACGATTGAGTCTTTCTAATATGCAAGTTGATAAGGTCCCTTTTCCCATGCATATGGTTGAAGTAGGGGCGCCCGATGTTTTGATTCGTCCAGAGCAAGCCGATACAACTCAAGGCAAGAACATGATTATCGGCGAACCACGTGTTGCACCGAATGTCGAAAAGAATTCGGGGCGCAAGGTGGTGCTCGAAAAGGATGATGAAGGCTGGAACAAGTTGAAGATCACCGCTGGATCAACGCAATATTTGAGAAGGCAACGGTGGTACGGAACAGCGGCGACACAACAGAGGCCGGCTAGGCTGACTACACTAGTCGGCCAAGCTGACTCCAGCACATCGCAGAGCCAGTCGACTCATGGAGTCGGCTTAGCCGACTCTACCCCCAGTTCAGCCAAGTCGGCTGAGCAGCCGACTGCCCCAGTCGGCTTAGCCGACTCCCCTGGTTCTAGTAGCCCTGGTTCCTCCGGCGTTCGTGTTTTGTGCACGTTTGTTCCACAGCGTCCGAAGATTGGCACTGGAAGACCAATGAGAAGAAAAACCAGGAAGAGCTTGTGAAGAAACAATGCACCTTTGACAGACTCATGACCAAGTATAAGCAACAAATGGCCGATTTAAGAATCAGCTGTTAAAAAAAAGAGTCTACTTCGCCTAAGCGAGAAGATGACAAGTCCAAACAGTTGGCGGTGGTGCAACCAGCAGCTCCACCTCAGGGAGTTGCTCCTCGTGTATCTTGTTGGGGTCCCCGATTCTACCTCCGGTTATGCCACAATGGGGTCCTTATGGAGTTTGGATGTCGTATCCTCCGGCGGCGCCTATGCATAGTCAATAAAGGTGGGGAGAGCCTGCTGGTCAAGTCCCAAGAACCTCCGTGTTTAGCCGATTGAACAATGGTCAATCGAGCTCCGGTGGTGCAAGTCAAGACCGTGTGATTACTCTCAGGACTTTGACTCCACAAGAATCGAGAAAAGCACCAATGCAGCAAGTTTATGTGCCTAAGAAGGTTGAAGCTCTCGCTGTTCCCCCACCAAGAGCTAGGCCTTGATCGGTCATCACAATCGGCTCCATGGAAGCTCCTGTCATTAATCATGATGGGCCGATTGTAATTGAAGAAGTTTCAGCATCTAAGCAAGATGAAGCTCCCAAAGATGTTGCTGGAATTGAAGAAAAGAAGCGCGCCGAAGGAGATTCCAAGTATTGGCAACCCATATGGTGTCCTCGTGGGTTGAACAAGACTCAGCGGCGCAAATTGCAGTGTGCCTAGCATAAGCAACAGAAGAGGGAGAAGCTTGCCAAGATGGAGAATGAAATCCTCAACCCCGTACATGTCGAAATCCCTCCGGAAGGTCAAAACGCCGTTGCTACTGCTAGCTAGTCGGCTAAGTCGACTCCTGAGTCGGCTAAGCCGACTTCGCTTGCCCCTACTGCTCTAGAAGCTCCAGAGTTGGCTAAGCCGACTTCCGAGTCGGCTGAGCCGACTCCTGCTGTCCCGGGTGCCTCTAAGGTGTTCTCCGATGATTTCGCTACTACCGTTGCTGTTCTAGTTGGCATGGAGGTTCCTGAGGTTCCCGACGAGGAGATGGTTGACTATGTGGCTACCCTGGAGAGAGCGGAGGTCAATGTGGTTGTTTTGTCTATCGATTACTACATCGTGGCAAATGACTCCACGGCGGCAGAATTTAATTTTGCAATGGAGAGCGCTGTATTTTAGAAACCAGATGACTCCGTCAACCATCTCTAGCCTCTACATGTGAAGGGCCATATCAATGGCACACCGGTCCATAGCATGTTGGTGGACAGTGGGATGATAGTGAACTTGATGCCATATCCGCTTTACAAGAAGCTTGGTGGCACTGATGAGGAGCTAATCAAGACCAATATGACGATCAGCGGTGTGGAGGAGGTGCTTCCATCCCGGCTAGGGGAGTTGCTAACATGGAGCTCACCATTGGAAGCAAGACTCTGGTCATGGCGTTTTTCGTCGCCGACGTGCAAGGTAGCTATAACTTGATACTTGGACGTGATTTGATCCATGCCAATCGCTGCGTGCCATCTAGCTTGCACCAATTTCTCATCCAATGGGTGGGAGATGCTGTTGAGGTTGTGCATTCAGATTCATCGGCTAACGTTGCTGCAGCCGATGCTCCTTCGCTTGGGGGGCATGATGCTATTGCTTGCTTGTCTGGTAGGGACCTTTCTAGCTTTGAATTTATCAGTGTTACCAAGCAAGGTTTTGTTCCTGTATCTTTGAAGCCGATTGATAATCAGCTCAATATCATCATGTAATCAATTTATTGTAATGGATGCCAACGTTGAATGGTTAAAACATCGTGTTGAACAGTATCGGGCTAATAAGCCGATGCCAGTGAAGCTATTGATGATTTTGATGAGCTCGACAAGTTGGGCCATAGTTTTACGTCGGCCGACCCTTTGGAACAGGTTGATATTGGGGATGTCTCTGTGCCCCCGACCGACGTTTATTAATCAAAACTTGGAAGCCGATTACAAAGATGAGTTAATCGCGCTTCTCAAGGAATACATTGATTGTTTTGCATGGAATTATACAGAGATGCTTGGATTGAGCTGAAAGCTTGTTAAGCATCGGCTCCCCATTAAGAAAGGATCCAGGACTTTCAAGCAAAGCCCCTGTCGATTTAATTCTATAATTTATGATAGGATTAAAGAGGAGATTAATCGGCTATTGCAAGCAGGGTTTATTAAGCCATACAGGTATGCGGAGTGGGTTTCTAATATTGTGCTTGTTGAGAAGAAAGATTTTGATAAGGTCAGAGTCTGCATTGATTTTAGAGATCTGAATAGAGCCACTCCAAAAGATGAATATCCTATGCCTATAGTAGATATGCTTATCAATGATGCTTCATACAGCTTTCATATGTCCTGGGTTTGTTGGTCTCTTTGAGTGGGTTGTGATGACATGTAGGCTGAAGAATGCAGGTGCTACTTATCAAAGAGCTATGAATTTGATTTTTCATGATCTAATTGGGGTGATTATGGAGGTATACATTGATGATATTGTGATTAAATCGGCTGTCCATAAATCTCATTTGGCCGATTTACGCCTTGCTTTTGAAAGAATGCGCCGTTATGGATTGAAGATGAACCCACTCAAATGTGCTTTTGGAGTATCGGCTGGGAAGTTCTTGGGCTTCATAATTTATGATAAAGGCATAAAGGTTGATCCCAAGAGGATAGAAAAGATCAAGAAAGTTCAGGCGCCTACATGCAAGGACTTGCAAAAGTTCCTAGGGAAGGTGAACTATTTGAGAAGATTTATTGCTAACTTGTACGGGAAAATTATTCCTTTCAGTCCCATATTGAAGATGAAGGATGGATCTGAATTCACTTGGAGGGCAAAGCAACAAGAGGCATTTGAGAAGATAAAGGAATATTTGGCAATACCACCGGTTCTTTGTGCACCTAGAGGGAGAGTTTCTTTTAAATTATATATTGCTGCCGAAGAGAAGATAATCGGGGCTATTTTGACTCAAGAAGATGAAGATAAAGAATATGTGATTGCTTATCTTGGTCGCCGTCTTCTTGATCCCGAGCAAGGTATGCCCATATAGAGAAATTATGATTGTCACTGTACTATGCTTGTGCTAAGATGAGGCATCATCTTTTGTCTAGTATATGTGTTGTTGCTTGCTAGGACGATGTGATAAAGCACATGTTATATCGGCCAATTCTTTGTGGAAGGATAGACAAATGGGCATACACACTAATAGAATATGACTTGACTTTTGAACCATTGAAAACATTAAAGGGTCAGGTTCTTGCTGATTTCATTGTTGAGCATGGTATAGATTTAGAAGATGAAGTCAATTACCTTACTTTTTACTCTATGGAAATTATACTTTGATTGATCAGTTTGTAAAGATGGCCAAGGTGTTGGTATTATTCATGTTTCTTCCAATGGTGTTGAAATTGGGATATCAAGCCGATTAGATTTCTCTTGTACCAACAATCAAACCGAATATGAAGCTCTATTATTCG
The DNA here is from genome assembly GCF_019320115.1 of Miscanthus floridulus. Taxonomy (NCBI): domain Eukaryota; kingdom Viridiplantae; phylum Streptophyta; class Magnoliopsida; order Poales; family Poaceae; genus Miscanthus; species Miscanthus floridulus. Next base: position 105,016,877 of record NC_089596.1, read on the forward strand.
GGTTGATCATGTTGTGGTCCATAGAAGTAAAACATGTTGATGCCTATGGTGATTCCTTGCTGGTGGTACAGCAAGTTGCTGGTGAATTTCAATGTTTAGAAGGATCACTAAGAGCTTGCCTTGATGTTATTGGTTCTTTTGCCGAATTTCGAATTTTGCATGTTTCAAGGTATGAAAATTATAAGGCCAACATGTTAGCTCAACAAGCATCTGGCTATGACGTCGGTGGGCATAATTTTCATGTTCAAGAAAAGCCGATGCATAAAAATCTGGAATTTTTCCATGCAGGTGCAGACCAAGTCGGCTCAGCCGACTCCTCTGCAGCAGCCCCTAGTCGGCTAGGCCGACGCCTCCAAGTCGGCTAAGCCGGCTGCCCCAGTCGGCTCAGCCAACTCTCCAGCGACTAGCCTAGTCAATTCGCTCGAGAAACTTCCAAATTGGCCCAACGTAACTTCCAGTGATGTTGGGGCCGATTTAGATGATTGGAGGACGCCCTTTGCTGAGATATCTACGTGATCCAAGTGCTAAAGTTGATAAGAGTGTTCGGTGGAGTGCTTTCAAGTATGTGTTGCATAACGATGAGCTCTATTGGAAAACTACCGAAGATTTGCTGCTTAAGTGCTTTGGATCTGATCAAGTAAGAGTGGCTATGGGAGAAGTCCGTGAAGGCATTTGTGGTACGCATCAATCGGCCCCGAAGATGAAGTGGTTATTGCGTAGAGCCGGTTTCTATTGGTCTACTATGGTGGCCGATTGTTTTTGTTACTACAAGGGTTGCGAAGAGTGTCAAAGGTTTGAAAATCTTCAGCTTGCGCCTGCTGCTATGCTTCATCCTATCATCAAACCATGGCCTTTTCGTGGTTGGGGGCTGAACTTCATTGGCCAAATTCATCCATCTTTCAAGGAACACTGATTTGTGTTGGTTGCTACGGATTACTTTACTAAGTGGACTGAGGCAGTTCCTTTGAAGAATATGACACACAAGGAGGTAATTGAGTTCATCACTGAGCATATCATCCATAGATTCGGCATCCCTCAAACATTAACTACAGATCAAGGGACATCATTTGAGTTTAAGGAGGTGAGGGAATTTGCCGAATTATATAAAATAAAGTTGCTCAATTCATCTCCGTACTATGCTCAAGCCAATGACCAGACGGAGTCTAGTAATAAGACTTTGATCAAGTTTTGTTTGAAGCTATATGGGCACATCGCATTTCAAGGCATGGTGCTACAAAAGTTACTCCTTTTGAGTTGGTATATGATCAAGAGGCCGTGTTATCCGTCGAGATGAATTTGGATGCACATAGGCTTGCTAAACAAAATGATCTATCTGCTGTTTTGTATCATGATCTGATGATGGATAATATCTATGAGGTGATTGATGTAAGATTAAAAGCTCTCAAGGAAATAGAGAAAGACAAAGCTCGAGTTGCCAAGAAATACAACAAGAAAGTCAAGAGCAAATCGTTCCAAGTGGGAGAATTAGTGTGAAAAATCATACTATCAATTGGATCGAAGAGCAACAAGTTCGGCAAGTGGTCACCAAATTGAGAAGGTCCTTACAAAGTGATTAAAGTGATATTCGGTAATTCTTATTTGCTAGAGACATTGAAAGGTGAACGTCTCAACAGAGCATTCAACGGAAGGTACTTGAAAAAGTATTTTTCAAGTATTTGGCAAGAAGCCTAAGTGCTATCCAAACAATGGCCGATACATACATCGGCCTTAGCCACTGAGCAGCTGATGAGATGGGTATCGTCGCTGTTTGGTTTTGTTTTGATAGGCCTTTTTAGGTTTATGCATCATTCAACTGAAAACAGGGGGCATATGTTGGCAACCAAAATTGTCCATTGTGCGAAGATCAGAACTTCTGACCCTCTACCAGAACGTCTGACTTTCGCATAGGAGTTCTGGCTTTATGCGGAAAGCAGAACTTCTGACCCCCTACTAGAACTTCTGACTTTCGCATGGGAGTTTTGGCTTTGCGCGAAACTCAGAACTTCTGACCCCCCCTGTAAGAACTTCTGATGCTCGCCTCGCCTGGAGGTGCTAGTTTTGCGCGAAAATCAGAACTTTTGACCCCTATCAGAACTTTTGATTTTCTCAGTCCGAATCAGGGAGAGTCCAAACTCGATCTCAACTCTTCCAAGCTTGTGGGAAACTTGGAAAATAAGTCTTGGAGAGGTTTTCTACTGGGATAGGACCACCACCCTCTATATATATGAGAGGATCATGGTCGATTGAATTCCCATCTATCCAATCGTCAAAAAACACAACATATCAACTCTTTTGTCCTAATTCCCCTCTCTCAACCCCTCCTGCTGTTCGGGAAGACTCTACGAGATTTGTTGGCATCCTAGGCAGTCTTGCTGGTCCTAGGAGATCCTCCACGTGCCTCTCCCTGACGGATCTTTCTGAGAGTGGTTCGAGAGCCTTTTCAGCCGAGAACGAGTTCCACGTCAGCCCTATTGGTCTCTAGATCGGTTTGGCTGATTACGCTGCATACTTGCTGCGTTGCAGGTTGATCTACAACCTCTTTGGGCGTCTAAGGCCTTGATGGTGTGTTGGCTTGAGGTCATCTTCAACGTCAACACTATGCTTTTGTTAATCTACTTTTACCATCATGAAATGTTGGAAGGTGATTGTTCTTTACTATACATACTTCTGCTCAGAAGATGAAACACATTTTCAACTACATAGTCACATAGATAACCTTAAAAGCTAGTGGGCTCCAGTCGGAAGGTTACTGAACAAGGCTCCTTATCAAGAAAATGAACAATGGCATGCACAATTCTGTTGGTTAATTGTTTCTTTTAGATTTTCAGTCAAACATTGCTTTTGCTTGGTTCTCAACTAGAATATAGTAAATTCACTATCCTGCATCCTAATGGCTTCCCTCTTATTTGCAGGGTCGTGGTCCTGTAGATGAATTCCCGTACATGGACTTGCCTCAACACTTCAACCCCTACAAAGCATTTTCTTCAACAGTTACAAGCAATTTAGTTTTGCTAATGAAGCAATTTTAGTAAAGCTCATTATCCAAAATGAAAATTAAATGCTTGGCCAACAAAAGATATGAAGGGAACCAGTAAGAGTCGAAACAGGAAGAATCTTGGAGTGGAGATATGAAGGGAAGAAACATAGAAAATGCATTAATTTGACTTTCAATACCTGTTATTGTTGATACTTTCGCCTCAACACTTGCTACTTGCTTAATGTTGAATGTATGTGATTTTGTTGATCATCTTGGGTTCTCTGGTTTTCTAGACGATGCATGAGATTTTCTAGATCCAAATTGGTGGGGAATACATGTTACTATGTGAAAGTTATAAAATGCTCACTTTAGAAGAAGATGGGATGATGAATCTGGTTTTTCCCGTGGGCCTGGCTTGGCAGCTGTGCTCGTTTGGCGTGCGTTTGTCCGTTAAGCGCGTGGAGCTCTCCCGTGCCCATTTCTTTCCTTGTCTGGCAAGCAAGTTGGTTGGTTTCAAAAAAGGAGTGTGCAGTCGGATGGTGGGTTTCCTGCACGCTTAGGCTGTAGTAAAATCCATATATCAAATTATTAATATTTATGATACGTAATAAGTATCATTAGATTATTCATATAATATATTTTTATAATAAATTTAATTAGAGATCTAATGTAGATAATATCTTTTAAAATCTTAGTCAAACTTAATGACTTCTCGTAAAACAAGATTTATATTTTGTTGGAACGGAGGTAGTAGATGTCTATGGCAAGTCGCTGCTGCTGCGAGCTATGACTAGCACAACTGTTCATTATGCGCTACCGGTAAAGCCACATGACCTGCGCGCGAGAGCCTGGTGGCCTGGCCTTGTATGTCTATGGCTCTATGCATGTGCACGGCAACCCATCTCTACAACTAAAAAGCGGTAAATGTCTAGGTCTACCGGCAAGACAAAAACCACGAACTCCCGTTCTCCCGGCACTTCTTTCTTCCACCCTCTAAAATGAATCGGCGCCGATAGGTGGGACCCACGTTCGCCCACCTGGTGTTACGCGGCGCCACCATCCGAAATTCCAAATTTCCTTTTGTCCCTCGCACCGCCCAAGCGCGGCCATCCCCTGTCGACCCTCTCCGTCGCTAGGGTTAGCGCCGCCGCTGGCGTCATCCTGCACTAGGTTGCGCCTCCCGTCCTCCGATACATCGTCCGGCGGATTCGGCGTGGAAGCTCCATCTGTTCCCTTACCTACTTGTATGGCACCCACAGATGCCTCGGCCTAGGCCACACAGGATTGGCGGAGCCACCACCTGCCCTCTGCGTGCTCCTCACCTCCGCACTTCCACACGAACCTACCTGAAAGCATCTAGGCCTCATGAGTTTCGATGATTAACGACAATGCAAGATTATTATGACTAACGTGTGTTTTGCAGAGGCAAATTGAGTTAAGTCATGATAATGGTGATGAAATGGGCAACCAATGGATTTCATGCCCCTTAGCGATGGTTATCGTTTCGGTTTTCAAAGGATGACGACAAGACTTAGAATGAACTAGGTCTAAGTGTCAATGGAGTTGGGAGACACTTAGAATAGTCTAGGTTCTTGTTTTGACCTTTGACCATACTATAAAGGGGGCCTTGAATGAGTAGCTTGACTTAGGTGAGTCTAATGTTTTAGGTGTGGTGCACACTTGTCTAACATAGCCCTAAGTAGCTCTAGGTTGGCCCTAAGATCAGTTGGAACAACTTTCGTATTCGATGAAATTCAATTCGGAGTTGTTAGAGGGGTTTTTGTGTGCACCGGACGCTGGTGCAACTGGCACCGGACGCGTCCGGTGTGTGTCCAGTGGCTAGGGTTAGCCACCGGACGCACCCCCTCTGAGGCACCGGTGCGTCCGGTGTACTCAGCTTGCGCGTGAGATAGCACCGGACGCACTCCAGTGTTTTGGGCAGCGTCCGGTCGTAGCGTCCGGTCGATGTCCAGTAAGCTCCACGCCGCACCGGACGCGTCCGGTGGATGTGGACCGGACACACTGATGCATCCGGTGGACTTACAGAGAGGTTCCAGAGAGGTCTAGAAGCCACCGGACGCGTCCGGTGGGTAGGCACCGGTGCGTCCGGTGCTACGCTGTTTGAATCTGAACTAGCCATTGGCTAACCACCGAACGCGTGCGGTGCATACGACCGGTGCGTCCGGTGAACACTTAACAGCGCAGTTTCTGTGAAGAGGTATGTTTCGAGGTGGGGGGTATTTATACCCCTTCCCCTTGCTTCTACTGTGTACCTTTGCTCATTTGAACAACTGAGAAGCACTTGAGAGTGAGAGAAAGCAAGGGCCCTAGTGAGGATTTGAGATTTGCTAATCCATAGATTAGACTCCTCATTAGTGAATTGAGAGCAACAAGTGTGCACCCACTCATCTCATTAGGCTTGTGTGAGTCAAGTGAGAGTTCTAGCTTGTTACTCTTGGTGTTTGACAGCACCTAGATGGTTTGGTGGTGTTGAAGAGCTTGAAGATCATCTGGAGGCGATTGTGGATGACTCAAGCCAAGTTGTGATCGGTTGTGGGCGATTCACTGAGCCGGAGCGGCGAAGAATTAGCCCGTAGAGAGCACTTAGTCCTTGCGCGGACTAAGGGGGAGCGATACCCTTGCGCGGGTGCTCCAACGAGGACTAGGGGGGAGTGTCGACTCCTCGATACCTCGAGAAAACGTCGACGAGTCATTTCTTGCTTTTTCTCCTCCTAGCTTTACATTCAAGCATTACATTCTTGCAAATCACTTGTTTCTTGCTATGCTTGCTATGATATCATGCTAGGTTGGTAGGTCTAGTGCCAAGTTCCTTGATACACACTTGCTTAAGCACTAGGGGGTTAATTGGTTTTTAGTTCTAGGTTCAATTATTGCTTAAAAATTTAGAGAAGCCCAATTCACCTTCCCTCTTAGGCATCTTGATCCTTTCAATTGGTATTAGAGCCTTGTGCTCTTAAATTAGGCTTCACCGCCTAGAGCAAGATGTCCCATGGGGATAGACCACCACCCTTCTTTGAAGGAGACGACTTTCCATATTGGAAAGTTTGTATGGAGGCTTATCTAGAGGCCGTCGATGTTGGGGTGCTCAAAGCCGCCACCGATGGGTTTGCTAATATTAGATATGATGATGACCCATTTGGTGATGACACCCATCATGAAAAATGGAATGCAAAAGCCAAAAACATCATTTTTAGAGGCATTTGCAAGGATGTTTTCAACCGTGTGCGTAATGCTAAAGACGAACATGAGTTATGGACCAATATTTGTGCTCTTCATGAAGGCACAAACAGTGAGCGTGAGGAACGCTATCATTTGGTCATTAGCAAGATGAATGCTTTTACTATACTTCCAAATGAAAATGCTAATGAAATGTACTCACACTTGAATATCCTTGTAGAAGAGCTAAATGGTCTTGGACTCACACAAATGCAACCACTCGATGTTGTGAGGAAGATATTGTGTGTGCTCCCAATTGGCAAATATGGGCACATTATCACGGTTCTTCATCAAGGAGATCTTTCCAATGCTACACCAACTCAAATATTGGGAAAGATCAATGCTCATGAGATGTACTTGCATATCAACCCCAAAGAAGAGTCAACATCTTCCAACAAGAAGAAAGACTTGGCATTCAAGGCAAGCCATGACAAGGGCAAGAACAAGATAGAACTTGAAAGCACAAGTGAAGATGAAGATGACACCAACATTGCTCTTATAGTAAGGAAGACCACAAAGATGCTCAAGAAGCTCAACAAAAGCGGTGTCAAGTTTGACTCAAGAAAGAAGAAATTCTTCACAAGTAGCAAGAGAAAACCAATCTCTGAAATGGATTGCTACAATTGTGGAGATCTTGGTCATCTATCTCATCAATGCACCAAGCCAAAGAAAGACAAGTACAAGAAGAAGTACAAGAATGGCAAAGATGAGAGATGAATCAAGTGATGATGAGAAGAAGAATGACAAGCCATTCAAGAAGGATCGCTATAAGAAGAAGAGATTCCATCATCAAAAGAAGAAGAATGGCAAGGCTTATATTGTTGGTGATTGGCTCACCGACATCGAAAGCTCAAGTGGATCATCCGATGATGATAGTGATGATGAGAAGGTGGCTGCTCTAGTGATTGGGACTTCATTGCCATCACCTCCACCTCCGCCATCTTCTACATCCTCTACACACCTATGCCTTATGGCCAAGGGTGACCGGAAGGTACAAAGTGAGGATGAGGGAAGTGATAGTTATAGTGATAGTGATGATGAGTTTGAAGCTCCCACTTATGATGAACTTGCTAAATTGCTTGGTAAATACACCAAAATCATAATGAAGACTAGGGCTAAAAATGGTCAACTTGAGCAACACAATGATTCACTCATTGATCAACTTGACATTGCCACTAGAGCTAGTAATGAACTTAAAAGTGAAAACAAATCTATATCTTCACTTGCCAAGGAGCTCAAATTATCTCTCAAAGAGCTTAAAGAGAAACATGATAAGCTAGAGAGGACATCTCAAGAGCTTAGAACTAGATATAACTTACTTCAAGATGAGTATACAAATGTTAAAATCAATTATGATACTCTTCTCATTGCAAATGAATATCTTGTTGATGAACCACATGTTGCTATTAACCCCATTGCTAAGATTGATGTAGCAACTTCATGTGATGACTTAATGGTTGAGTTCATTGAGCAAGAGTCTAGTTGCAAGGGCAAGCAAGTGGTTGTGGCAAATCACTATGATGACTATGTCAAGATCAAAAATGAAAATGAGAAGCTCAAGTTGGATCTTGCCAAGCTCACCACAACCAAAGCTATTGTGATTGAGGCACATGATGAAGACTATGACATGTCACTTGAAGTTGATAAGCTAAGGGAAGAAAACAAGAAACTAAAGATTGAGAAGAACCACCTTGCTATTGGATTTGAGAAGTTCACTAAGGGTCATAATCTCTAAAGTGAGCTTCTTATGAACACCGTCATGAAGAATGACAAGTGTGGTATTGGATACAAATCAACTCAAGTCAAGAAAGCCAAAGCTAAAGCCAAAGCTCAATCCCAATATCAAGCCAAGTACAACTATCAAGCTAAGCCAAAGCCAAAGACAAGAAGGTGCTTTGAGTGTGGTAGGGAAGGCCATTTCGCCCATGATTGTGTGACACCTCCTCCACAATCCTTGCCCAAGCACACTAGACCCTTCGCATACAATGCTCACTATCTCATCAAGAAGGATGCTAAAGGAAAGCCACTAGTTGTGTTTCTTGGGCCACCAAGCAAGAATAGACCAAGAAATATTTGGGTGGCTAAGTCACTAGTAGAGAAAGTAATTGGCCCCCGTCAACAATGGGTGCCTAAACAACAAGCTTGATCTCTTGTGTGTGTAGGTGAACTACAAGACCGGTGGATGCCATTAGGTTATAGATAGTGGTTGCACTCAACATATGACCGGTAACTCTCGTATGTTCACCTCACTAGAAGAAGATGTGGACAATCAAGACAAGATTACTTTTGGGGATAATTCAAAAGGGAAAGTTCAAGGATTAGGCAAAGTGGCAATCTCCAATGATCATTCAATATCAAATGTCTTGTTTGTTGCATCTTTGAGCTTCAACTTGCTATCCGTTGGTCAACTTTGTGATCTTGGTTTCCAATGCTTATTCACTCCTAATGAAGTAGTTGTGTCAAGAATGGATGATGAGCAAGTGATATTCAAAGGTTTCCAGCACAACAACCTCTATCTAGTGGACTTCACTTCAAATGATGCTAACTTGCAAACTTGTTTGTTCTCCAAGTCCTCACTCGGTTGGTTATGGCATAGAAGGCTAGCACATGTTGGAATGAGTACTCTCAACAAACTAATGAAGAAAGATATGATTAGATTAATCAAAGATGTATTTGAGAAAGACAAGCTTTGTAGTGCATGTCAAGCCGGCAAGCAAGTTGCCAACACTCATCCTCACAAAGCCTTCATGTCTACATCAAGGGTACTTGAATTGCTACACATGGATCTATTTGGACCAACAACCTATGCAAGCTTGGGTGGAAATCTCTTTTGTCTTGTGATTGTTGATGATTATTCAAGATTCACATGGGTATTCTTTCTTCATGACAAAGGGGAAGCCACAAGTTCTTTCAAGAAGTTTGCCAAGAGAGCTCAAAATGAATTTGATATCAAGATCAAGAAGATTAGAAGTGACAATGGCACCGAGTTTGTCAACACCAACATAGAGAGCTATTGTAATGAGGTGGGAATCAAACATGAAGTATCCGCAACTTATACACCTCAACAAAATGGAGTTGTTGAGAGAAAGAACTGGACACTAATCACACTTGCAAGAGCTATGCTAGATGAGTACAACACCCCCGAGAAGTTTTGGGCCGGAGCAATCAACACGGCATGCTATGCATCGAATAGATTGTTCATCTTCAATCCGTACGCCGCTCCGCCGCCTCTCCTCCACGCTCGCTGTCGCCATCTCCCTCGCCTGCCAGCACACCTCCGCGCCGCCACGCCGTTCGCGCTGCCGCGCCATCCGCGCCACCACGCCATCCGCACCGCCGCACCATCCACGCCGCCATGCCAGCTCTAGGGTTTCCAACCCTTGGGCATTCACCTTCCTCCTCCACAGATTCACCCCCTGCCCCCATTGCTCACTACCACCGCAAACCCTAACCCTAGGGTTTCCTCCACCCCTTCCGTTTTTGGCCGACGTTGGATTGACGATTCGATTCCGTCGCAACTTCGTTTCTCCTTCGTCGAGGTTCAGCCGTCCGCTGAGGTAGCGAGCCAATTCTTCTTCTCTTATCCACTGCTTGCTTCTATTAGCACTCTCGTATCTCTAGTTACTCATATATGTTATATATATATCCATCTAATTCTATTACAGCGAGTCAGGCAGTTGAGCAGTGTCAGTTACTCGGGGCCAAGCCCGTGAGTTTGGATAAGAGGCCAAGCCTCTAAGTGTTAGGCTAGTGACTCAGGGAGTCTCTCTAGCAGTGACAGTGATTGCTTGTCAGTTCAGTGGTCATCGGCAGTAATACTTGGGGAGTTTGACTCTTGGCAGTGATGACTCGTGTGAAGAACATGGGAGGTGGCCCTTCTGGCGGTGACGGGGACGATTGACCCCCTTCTCGTCCCCCCACTGCTTCCGAGAAGGGCGAACGAGTAAAGATGTTAGCAGTCAAGCGGAAGAAGCCAGATAGAGCAGCTCAGGAAGTAGCAGCAGTGGCAGCAGCCGCAGAGCGTGCTGAGCGTGGTGGTCGAGGTGCGGGCATCCGCATTGGCTCGCCTCCACCACCACCTGCTCAGCCAGAGGCACCGGCACCAGTGGCACCGATAGCAGAGCAGCCAGAGCCAGCAGAGCAGGCAGAGCCCGCCGAGGCCATAGAGGAGCACTCACCCAAGGAGCGACCACGACGGTCGACTCATGCTCGGACCGGTGTGTCACCCCGGCCTAAGGTCCAGAGACGTGGTGCCCAAGCTCCACCTCGACGTCTTTCACCTCCTCCGCTGGTCCATCTCGACCTGAGGACGGCCCCAGCCAGGAGAGTTCAGGAGCTCCGATTCGTGGAGTTCCACGTGTGGTTCCCGCCAGTTAGGGACCCCAGGGCGTCACTTGCATTCTACACACCTTCAGGAGGATTTCTACGATGCTTACGTCAACAGTCGGGCCATGATCAGACCTCAGAGGGTATGTGAGTTGGAGGCAGTCGTCAGAGCAGCCAGTGAGACTATCAGGCCTTACCTCACCTACTTACCCAGGCTAGCAGATTTACTTGGCCGTCTAGGGCCATACATAGAGGACTAGGTCTGTCAGTTCTACACCTCTCTCTAGGTGTCACCAGATCATAGGTTTATTCACTACGCTTTCAGAGGGAGAGACTACAGACTGTTTGCAGAGCGAGCTTGAGAGCTACTTCACCTTCACCCTTCAGAAACTCGGCTCCACCAGTTGTGTTACGGGAACACTGAGCCACCTCGTCGTCCCTCGCCATCCTCACGACGGAGAGGCTCCCTCAACAGAGCTCGTCCGTCCCTGCTTCACTGAGCTGTTCGGTGAGGGCTCCAGCCGCCTACCGTGCGACCTCACGCCAGTAGCCCGAGTCCTGAACGAGATTATGAGGCGGACGCTGCTCCCCAGAGTGGGATTCAGAGAGGGATTGACCAGGATTCAGTTGTGGCTTCTAGCCTATCGTGTTGGTCAGCGTGAGTTTGACGTGTGGGATGTCATTGTTTCAGAGATGGAGGATACCATCGCCGAGGGTTTCAAGGGCCGCCACCAGTTGCCATTCGCTCACTGGGTCTGCCACCTCTTATCGAGGAGTGGCAACCGGTTATCTGAGTACTCCATGACGATGATGAGTCGGACAGCGACTATCTTCCCCCACTATGACATGAGGCAGTTGAGTGGTCAGGGCAGCAGCAGAGGCAGTGGCAGAGGCAGTGGCCGTAGGACACGTCAGTCAGGCCCAGTTCACCAGACTGAGCAGCAGCAGGACGAGGCCATTGAGGACCTGGCAGACACTGAGATGGCCGACCTCGATGCACGACCCGACGACACACAGGATGACCTCCCGTCTGATAGCTCAGATGAGGACTACAGGCCCCTACCTCGTATGCCCCGTGGGGCACACGACTCAGAGGCGGGAGGGTCAGGCTCTGCTCCAGCTCATGCCCAGACAGACCCTACACTGATAGCCATCCTTGATAGGATGCAGGCCGAGCAGCAGAGACAGGCAGAGGAGCAGAGGCGTCAGGCAGCCGCTCAGGCAGTAGCTCAGGCCCAGATGCAGTTACGGCAGGATCAGCTTCAGGCTCAGCTTCTCTCCTTCCAGCACATGACCTTTCAGTTAATGGAGCATATACTTACCTCGACTAGAGCTACACCATTCAGACCTCAGCTTCCGCCCTAGTCAGTACCTCCACAGCCTGGCTTCTCACCGTCAATCACCCCGACTTCAGCTGTACAGTCCGAAGGACTTTAGAGTCTGGGGTCGTCTACTCAGTTTGTCTCTCTGATGCCACAGGTCTCTCAGTGGTTCTCCTCCCCGGGACAAACACCGATAGTGACGGGTTTCACTCCTACCCGCTCAGCGTCACTAGCAGAGACTTCTCGGGATTTGTCAGCCACTTTCAGCGAGCTCACCGGTCACCCTTCACCAACTGACTTCCATGAGACCGGGACGATCGAGCCACTTCTACCGACGACGGGTACTCTACCCTCCTCAGTGGCGTCGTCAGAGGCAGCTCCTGAGACTTCGACTCCAGTGGTGTCTACACCTCCTCTTGCTATTCAGACTAAGGCTATGGCCGTTACAACAGAGGTGGCACCTACTGAGGTAGCAGTGGCGGCTTCTGAGCCACAGGAGCAGTTTCCAGCGTCAGAGGCACAGTTGCCAGCTCCAGCTACAGAGTTAGCACCAGTCGAGACGACCCAGACCGCTTCACTTTCTTGCACAGCTTCAGAGGGTTAGGCAGGTGACAGCTCTAGCTCCGACCCTGACTTCACCCAGTTTGAGCTTTGCCCGCGCGACTCGACTGCTCCAGCCCCACCATCGGACTCCTAGTTTTTGGTGCTTATCGCCAAAGGGGGAGAGAGGGTCGAGTATGTTACATTTAGGGGGAGCTTGTGAGAGGGTTTGATCTTTTGTGTGTTATATACTCTTTCATGGTTTGATCTTTTGTGTGTTATATACTCTTTCATCATGCATCATGTTTATCGCTTTTATGCATTGTGATATGTGTGTGATGATTTATGATTTCTTTTGAGACATGATGCTTTTACGCTTATATGATATGATATGTCACTTAGGTATGCTCATGTGTTGCTTGTTATGCTTCCGCGCTTAGCTTTGATATATCTTGTTGAGCATAACCTATTGTACTCATATTTAATTTTATATCTATTGAGTACATGTGTTGGCTTGGTTGGTATAAGCATGTTAATTCATTCATATTCACTAACTCATGCTTATATGAATGAAGTCATTGAAAATCTCACCAAACCATCTTCTTATACATACTCAAGATCGTATTGTCGTCAATCACCAAAAAGAGGTAGATTGAAAGCATCTAGGCCCCATGAGTTTCGGTGATTAACGACAATGCAAGATTATTATGACTAACGTGTGTTTTGTAGAGGCAAATTGAGTTAGGTCATGATAATGGTGATGAAATGGGCAACCAATGGATTTCATGCCCCTTAGCGATGGTTATCGTTTCGGTTTTCAAAGGATGGCGACAAGACTTAGAATGAACTAGGTCTAAGTGTCAATGGAGTTGGGAGACACTTAGAATAGTCTAGGTTCTTGTTTTGACCTTTGACCGTACTATAAAGGGGGGCTTGAATGAGTAGCTTGACTTAGGTGAGTCTAATGTTTTAGGTGTGGTGCACACTTGTCTAACATAGCCCTAAGTAGCTCTAGGTTGGCCCTAAGATCAGTTGGAACAACTTCCGTATTCGATGAAATTCAATTCAAAGTTGTTAGAGGGGTTTTTGTGTGCACCGGACGCTGGTGCAACTGGCATCGGACGCGTCCGGTGAGTGTCCAGTGGCTAGGGTTAGCCACCGGATGCACCCCCTCTGAGGCACCGGTGCGTCCGGTGTACTCAGCCTGCGTGCGAGATAGCACCGGACGCACTCCAGTGTTTTGGGCAGCGTCCGGTTGCAGCGTCCGGTCGATGTCCAGTAAGCTCCACGCCGCACCGGACGCGTCCGGTGGATGTGGACCGGACACACTGATGCGTCCGGTGGACTTACAGAGAGGTTCCAGAGAGGTCTGGAAGCCACCGGACGCGTCCGGTGGGTAGGCACCGGTGCGCCCGGTGCTACGCTGTTTGAATCTAAACTAGTCGTTGGCTAACCACCGGACGCGTCCGGTGCATACGACCAGTGCGTCCGGTGAACACTTAACAGCGCAGTTTTCTGTGAAGAGGTATGTTTCGAGGTGGGGGGTATTTATACCCCTTCCCCTTGCTTCTACTGTGTACCTTTGCTCATTTGAACAACTGAGAAGCACTTGAGAGTGTGAGAGAAAGCAAGGGCCCTAGTGAGGATTTGAGATTTGCTAATCCATAGATTAGACTCCTCATTAGTGAATTGAGAGCAACAAGTGTGCACCCACTCATCTCATTAGGCTTGTGTGAGTCAAGTGAGAGTTCTAGCTTGTTACTCTTGGTGTTCGACAGCACCTAGACGGTTTGGTGGTGTTGAAGAGCTTGAAGATCATCCGGAGGCGATTGTGGATGACTCAAGCCAAGTTGTGATCGGTTGTGGGCGATTCACCAAGCTGGAGCGGCGAAGAATCAGCCTGTAGAGAGCACTTAGTCCTTGCGCGGACTAAGGGGGAGCGATAGCCTTGCGCGGGTGCTCCAACGAGGACTAGGGGGGAGTGTCGACTCCTCGATACCTCGGGAAAACGTCGACGAGTCATTTCTTGCTTTTTCTCCTCCTAGATTTACATTCAAGCATTACATTCTTGCAAATCACTTGTTTCTTGCTATGCTTGCTATGATATCATGCTAGGTTGGTAGGTCTAGTGCCAAGTTCCTTGATACACACTTGATTAAGCAGTAGGGGGTTAATTGGTTTTTAGTTCTAGGTTCAATTATTGCTTAAAAATTTAGAGAAGCCCAATTCACCTCCCCTCTTGGGCATCTTGATCCTTTCACTACCTCCAATGGAGCCCGATCTGAGCAGCCTCTGCCCTCCGCGATCCACCTTGAGCCCTTCCCTATCTCATGGCACTGTGGGCAACAGTAGAAGAGATTGGCTGCTGTGGGGTGTGTGGCGGTCCTTAACTACTAAATTCAACCGCCAATTAAGACATAAAAAGAGGAGAAAATAGTAAACTTATGCACATATGCCTTTACTATTAACAAAGTTCCACATGTATTTGGAGATTACTATTTTGCAGGACTTATACATGAGAATACAGTGGAAAATAAACAAGAAGGCGCATTCTGACAAAGTGTAACGCTGAATTGCGCAAAGGAATAACGAAAAGGCCTACTTACCTGAACAATTTGGGCGCGAAACCACCGAGGATGTGACATGGGCCAAGCCCCCAGCCCACCTGCCGAAGGCGGTGGCAAGAGGGGGCCAGCCAACGCCCACACCCCCACCACCGCCTCTCGGCCCCACCTTCGGTCAGGCGGTGCAATCAATGCTCCTAGGACGGTTGCATGCGGGATCTCCGAAGAATATGCTCCTCAACTGCCCTTTCCACTAGTATAAATAGATAGGGAGAGGGGACTCTCTCAATACACACCATTTGGAGGAACACCGCATTCCCACCTTTGTACTTTAACTTTTAGTGGTTGTTTACACCAAAATTTGGTAAGCTTATCCTGAAAAGAAAGAAATCGGCCGATGGTGTCAGAAGGTTTCCTAGTTGAGGAATATTTAGGGGCCAGCCAAGAAATATTATTTAATATATTTTGGGAGAAGCATGATGTCCATGACCTCTTCACGTAAAGGGAAGCAAAAGGAAAAGGAAAATGCAAGAGTGTGGGCTTGGGATGGTTGATTAAATTATTTCCTAATATTACTTGGCCAGAAGGTAAAGCGAAAGGCAGCAGCGTATGGGAATACAATGAAGCATTATTTACGGAAGTATGCCGAAGAGGAAACTTCTGTTGCAGCGTATCTATATGCTGGAGATCACACGTATAATATTTGGCCAGGCTACACAAGGAAAATTAATATATTTTTGGATGGAGACGTGAAGCTTCTTGATTGACCGTGCTAGTCCATGCATGAAAGGACAGGAAATTGGTTGACATCTCTGGTTGCCAACGTGAGAAGATATATGCAAACTGGAGCTCATTCGATCAAGGAAAAGAGGGAAACATGCATGCTCGGCTGATTAGAATTTCTACGTGCATAGCCAAATGTGGTTGGCCGAGTATGAGTAATATGTTTTTCCTTTTATTTCTAGGAAAGTTTGCGTCGTGTCCAATTAGGACTTTGTATCAGCCTAGGTATAAATATAAACCCCCGTCTATTTTAATTGACATCCACACATCAATAAAAAAAATTCGGATTCACGCCAACCCTTAGAAGTAGGAGTAATGTAGATCTCGACGAGTTCTTCAAGTAAGCAGGACTGCATCAGCTGATTGACCTCCGGCTTGTTTGTAAGTACCGTCATGACTTATATTATCTCTTGTAAGGCTGCATCAGTTGATTGATCTCTTGCAAATCGTAGTATAGGTTAGTTATCGACTTTTATTGGTAGTTGTAAGGCTACATTAGCTGATTGATCTCTTGCAATTCCTGGTACTAGTTAGTTATCGATTTTGCTATAGTCAACACTTTCAATATTTGTAGCAAAATCACCCTTTATACGATTAAGATTGAGGTAGATCGGTCTTATATCACATTAATCCATTGTTTTACTAACATACCACATTCGAATCTCGCTTTGACGATGGCTTCGGTTAGATCGACTGTTTTGCCTCAATCTTGATCGTGCGTAGCATGGGGTCAAAGTGTGTTTGAGCTCAAGTAGGTCTATTGGTTAACGAAATCTAGTCTATAGTTTGCTATTATGGCTGCCTCAATCCGATCGATCCCCACTGTTAGCACTTTAGATTGGAAATCGTTAACTAATAGGTTTGCTTGCGGTCAAATATGACCTTTGATCACTTGCTATGCTTGCATCGGCTATTTAGCCGATTGCCTGTGCTTTTATGTTCATAACGTGTATCCATGATGCTATTGAAGTATGAGTAGATTTGTTTGCTTTCAGAGTTTAATCTGTTATCATTTTCACGGCTGCCATCGACCCAGTCGAACCCCACTGTTAATGATGATAGGCTAGATTTGATGAGTTCATAGATTCGCACATATTAAACAGTTAATTGTTTGCGTGTTATGAGTCTACTTTTATACGCTTCGGCTACTTAGCCGATAGTTCGAGCTCCCATTTTGTTTCGCCAGAAAAATCACTAAGGGGATCTCTCTGTGTTTCGCGGATCGTACTACTTAGTACTAATAAGCGTAGGCGTGCCAGTATACATCCGTATACAAAATTAAGTAAATGTGCAATAAAATATAAGGGACAAACTTCAGGGAAACATCACTTTATTCATTCATTGGAGAATTACAAAGTACAATTTCCCACTATAATATATATATATATATATATATATATATATTTGCGCCAAGCTCCATCTGACAATTGGTTCCCGGGGCCTCTAGGGGCCTCCAGTTAATTACATCCGCAGCGTTGGGCTGCAGAACACCTCTGATTAAGCTATATATGCTGATGGTCGTCATTGTCGTCTCCAACTAAATCAGAGTTGTCTCCAAGTATATGCATAAGCACAAATGAATGAAAATGGTGAAATGCTAGAGCCTCTAGCAAAGGTATCCGGCTTCGTCGTGCGGATCCCACAATGAAGTCTAAGTGTTCGGCCTCGTCGGTCACGAACAAAGTAATTCCGGCCTCGTCAGTCGTGGAAAAGAAACGTCCAGCCTCACCGGCCTTGACGATGCGGAAATGTGGTTGGTGGTAAATATATGTGAGACTTGTGCTCATGAGACACTCAGAAGATTTCTCCTTGCATGGATGTCTTGAGATCATTGGCGTGACACTTAGTCAGCTCGCCAATTTATATATGCGAGCGCTTTGTCATGACTTAGAATATTTGCGAACGTTGTACCCAAAACGGTTTCCGGGCCGTCAATGGGCCAAGCAATAATATCGAGCCAGCTTGTGACTTGTGCATATGTAATTTGCCCACATACAGGCTTGCATGCTTCTGTAGCATGTTTGCTTGTATGTATATTGTACAAGCACATGTATATGTATTTCTGGGCTGCTGCTGCCGAAGGTTTACAGAGGTGGGCCATCGCCGGGCCTCACTGCTCCGCCGCCGCGGTGACCATGCTGGTCGTTCCGGCCATCGCCGGACTCACTGTTGACGGGCGCTTTGTCGAGCCGAAGGGCGCCGTATTTGCCACGGCCGTGGATCATCGTGACAATGCAAAGCTTTGCATGTACGCCACTTCTGTGGATGCCGAAACTGCATGTTCGCCGGGCTGCCGTTTCGGCCAGGCTGCCACGGTCATCGTAGATGAGTGTTGCCGAGCCGCCGCACGTACGCCTTCGCCATCGGGCCGTCGTCGATGTGCCGGGCGTAGTCGTCGCCACTGGCGCAGAGGAAACGGCCGATCTCTTGGCATATGGTCGCCGCAGTCGAGATGGTTGCGGGCACCGTACGTCGTCGTTCCGGCGTCGTCGGGGCTCACTGGCTGGCCGTGAATGCATGCACGGTCATATCTATGCCACAACCATGCACAGATGAGGAAAAGATAATCAATACATATAAAGAATCTCACCCTCGAAGTGAGCGGCCATGGAGTCGTTGATGTGGAAGGACGGACGCCGACGGTGCGGGGGTTCCGTAGACGTTCGGCTCGCCGGAGACGACGAAGTGCTTGACGACGAGGTTGACGGCGAGGGGGGTCGACGGCGTCGCTGCCGCACTTGCCGGCGATGCGTGTGTGTGCAAAGCGACGGCGTGTGCGTGGTGAGGTGTGTGCAGCCTGACGGCGGCGTGGGAGTGGAGCAGAGCGGCGGCGTGCTGGAGCCTGCGTGTGTGTGCTGTGCGCAGCCTGGCGGCGGTGGTGTGGAGATGGAATGTGTGTGCAGCTAGCGAGGCGGCGGCATATTGAAGATGGAGTCCGCCCCTTGGGAGGGAGGAGGTGCCTCCCTTTTATAGGCAGGAGCTAGCTAGGGTAGCAGGCTGAGGCGGTGGCCAGGAGCGCGCCGCCGCTGGTCAGTTGCGAAGGAGACTCGCCCGGCCGTATCGTCCGGCATGGATCCGCGCGCGACCGATTTTCATTTGAAATTTGAGCAGAAGTTATCTGCTTGGCGAGCTTATCCCATCGCATAGTACTGAACCATTCAAACGATTGCACAATGTCACTGATCAGTGGCCCAACTTGGAGATAACCGTGGCGTACATGCTCACAGGCTAGCCAGGAAAGAGTATTCGTTTGAATTTATCAGCACCGCCTAATTTGAACTTTGTGGCCACTGGCCAGTGCTCTCGGGAAGCTTCTGGAAGCATACGATGCTCTGCCGCCTTTGCATGGTGCGTGCTGGGCAAATCAAAGTATGTGCCGCAGCAATCACGTATTCATACATGTACATGCATGGTTGGCCAATCAACTCACATCCATGCATGCATCTTCTTGTAGAGATCAATTAGCTTGTGCATTCACTCATTTCAGCCGTGAAACGTGCACATACGACTTCGCATGTATTTTGATATGGGAATAATTAGCGGCACACTAATTATTTTAGCCAAAAGATCATGGGCCTGGAAGTCTCAGCAAGCCACAAGTCTGCCATTTGGACGTGGGCCATATGCATAAGCCCAATATTGTTAATTAGCCTTTGTGCTAATTAATGAACGTTATTAGGCAACTCATACATCTTTGCGGCCCAAGTATTTATATAGGCTATTTCATAGGCATCATATCATTGTCAAATTAGGCCTCAGTTGACTCATACTAAATAGGCTATGTATATATAATATTACAACATGCCAAAATTTCATCTTACGCTTACGCGTATAATATGTTTTCACGATTTCGTTGA
This sequence comes from Miscanthus floridulus, assembly GCF_019320115.1. Classification (NCBI taxonomy): domain Eukaryota; kingdom Viridiplantae; phylum Streptophyta; class Magnoliopsida; order Poales; family Poaceae; genus Miscanthus; species Miscanthus floridulus. The sequence goes on from NC_089596.1 coordinate 105,036,483, forward strand.
GATATGAATAGATCTGCTCATTTTAAAGGTTTAATCTGTTATCATCGTCATAGCTGCCATCGATCCGGTCGAACCTCGTTGTTGATTGTGATGGGCTAGATTTGATAAGTTTGTAGATTTGTTTATGCCCAATGGACGAGTGTTTGCACGTTATACGACAAAAACACTGGAATAGGCTATTTAGCTGATAGCCTACGCATTGCATGTATACTGGCTCTTTAATGTATTGTATTTGTTCTTGTCTTGGTTAATAAGCTAGTACATTATTCAGTCAATGCGAATGCTTTCATGAAAATCATTTATTATGTTTCACATGCTTTTATGATTGTCGACCGCTAGATTTTTACAATTAATATCTGATAATTGCCGATAATATTCATTTTGATTATTTCATATCATGAACACGCCGGATATCGACTCTCTAGTCGATAGCCTTATTCATCGGTCCCTGGCCACACATTGGAACTGTCTAGTGCAACACCGACATGTTCCGCCCTAAATCACTGATTATTTTCTTCTCCTTGTCAATTGTAGGGTCAAATTGACTGACACACATTTGGTCACGACCAACCGATCCTGTGTTCAAAGTCGAGGAGATCTTGGGACCTGCTCTGCGTAGTTTCTCCCGGCTTGTTGTGTGTTGAAAGCATTCACAACATTTTTTTTGTGTCGACACACTTTATGGCACGCCTGGTGGAACCACAATTGTTTGATTAGAAGTCAAAGGCCGATATTAGCATTTATTCGGCTATCATCAAGACGCATTCCACGTTCAGATGTTTTGGAAGATTTATGTTAGAAGGTTAATAGTCGATGATTTTTACGAAATAATCGAGGATCTAATTTTCATCGGCTAGATGCATTGAACAATGCCTGGAGTATTATCAGGGTGATTCATAACCAAGCGAATGCATTACATCATGTCAGGCGATATGTTGGAATGAACTACGTCGTGGCGGTACAGGAGTCGTGACAGGAAAAAGTTCGGGAGAGAAATCACCTGGTGATGTGTAATATCGGACTCCAAATATATTACAACACGGGGTGCATATGTGAAGAGATAAATAAATGGAAATTTTGCATGGAGATGGTCAAATATTCTTTGCACATGTTCGTGCACAACAGAGAGAGATGGAGTCCGAAACTCAGGGTTGCACGGGTCATCAGAGGTTTGCATGCTGCTATAAATAGCCGATAGGCTGAGGAAATATTTATTCCAAATTACCCCACAATCGGCTGAAAAGTTTTGAGCAGTAAATATTCCCAGAGCTTACGCTCAGGAAGACAAGGTTACCAGTACTTTATATATCGGCTATCAGATGTATCAGCTCTACTCTTACACAATATGCAGCAACAAGTGCATACGGCTAAAGTCCAGGAGGTGTACACCTTGAGGAAACGTGAAGAAAAGGAAGCCGGCCGAGGTCAGTATCAAGTTGACTTATGGGAGATTAAAATATATGTGCATGTACGTGGCCGGCAAACTATTTGCATGTACGGAAAACAGGTTCATTTACGTGCTCATCAAGGCATTTGTCAAACCTTTATCCAACGGGTATCTCCTGAAAGAGAATCGGCTATAGAAGAATTTTTTAACGTATTTGTCGATGTTTTACCACTGATAGCCTGTCACGAGGGTATCCGGGCCAGTTGTTCGGGCTTCGGCGTATGCTGAACTCGACGGTTAACGCAAGAGACAGTCGATTTATACGGGTTCGGGCCCTCGACCGTGATCGAGTAATAGCCTTTACGTCCAGTTGGTGTTAGCCTTTACATTGGATTGATTGGTATGTTGTGTTATGTCGTCTGTCGTTACAGGGGTGCCCTGAATTAAATACAGAAGGTACTTTTCATAGGAATCCGGCTAGTCTGACATATTCTACTCGGAGTCGGTGTAGCAGACGCTGCACCTCTTCTCGCTTCTGCCCGTGGGCCAGGCCAGGGCCTATGGCCTGTAGTCACATTGCTGGGGAACCCTGTGGGCCTCGCATCGACAAGCCCCCGAGCATTTTATGGTTAAACTCGAAGACCTCCTTGTTTATCTGGCTTTGCCTGGTGAATCAAGCTTGGTCCAGGTTCTTTCGATGTGAAGCCTTAAAGTGGATTCTGTCTTGAAGAAGTCTTTTGAGTGACGTGCGCTTTTTCGAAGAAAAAGGCACTCACTGAGTGTAGTCCCCCGAGCTTCTTGCTATTTGGAACAAAAAGTTGGAGGGTCTTGAATCTTTATCGTTAGAAAAACTGAAAATCTCATCTGAAGATGTGTACCCTGCAGCCCCCGAGCATATATCCGGGTTCTTTTTATTCAAGAAGAACTCAGATATAGGAATCTTTTGTCATATTCTCAAGTAGCATGCTTTCTGTTCGAGGAAGGTGGTAGGTGGCAGTTGAGTTGGTTGAATGGTACGTAGTCATGGGTTGCACAGTGCTAGCATATTATTTTGGATATTCTGTCCTTGAGTACTGTGTCTACACATGTGGTAGCTTTTCCTTTACTACTTTATGTCACTTCTTTGAATATTTCGTCAGGTTGGATTTGTTGGTGCACCTGTTCCATGTACACCGCTCAGGAGTTCATGAAGAAGTGTGCCCAGCTCTTTACCAGGAACGTCTTTGCCTAGGTCTGGGTTCTTGTTCCGGGGGTTCCTTTGTCCAAGATTGCGGAGGAAGCCGAGAGCCAAGAGTACCTGGATACTATTGAAGAAGCGGAGCCTGAAGTCGATGAGTTAGCCGGGAAGCATTGCTGAGAATCTTAATATCAACATTTCTTCTCCCGATGACAATGCTTGACTTGGTTTTAATCGACTTTTGCACTCCAGCTTTTTTGTAAAGAACAATATACTCTGCTGCCTTGTATGAAGATTTTTATCTTTCAATATAGCTTCCTTTTATTTCTCTACATGGATGTCTTCGCCTTGTTTTGTCCTTTTAGACGAATTATCCGAGTAGTCAATCTTAGATTTTGCACATATTCGTAGCGCCGTATATGATTTGTGACTTAAGCTTTTGGCTTAGTAGCCTTATTATCCTTCATCTGATGTTGGAAACAACCCAGGGCAGGGCGAGCGTCAGTTCTCTTATCCAAGCCTGAAAAGGTTCTTGGGATCGGGCGAGTGTCGATGTTTTACCACCGATAGCCTGCCACGGGAGTACCCGGGGCAGTTGTTCGGGCTTCGGCATATGCCGAACTCGACGGTTAACACAAGAGACAGTCGATTTATACTAGTTCGGGCCCTCGACCATGATCGAGTAATAGCCTCTATGTCCAGTCGGCATTAGCCTTTGCATTGGATTGATTGGTATGATCATCTCTTACAGGGTTTAGACCGTGAGGTCTGTTCCTATCGTCCTTCTTCTCGTCAATTGTCACCTCTTTCCTCTATCTCCTCCTATTGAGACCTGACCTTCGATCTAGGAGCCTTGCCCTCCTTTATATAGTCCAGGAGGCAAGAGTCCTAGTCGGTCTATAATGTAGAAGTCCTATTAGAATTATAGAGAAGCACTACTACTAGGATTACATAGGAGGAATCCTAGTCAAACTAGATCTTCTCTCTTCCTTGCGGAGTACCCCAGTAGGTCCCGCATCGACAAGCCCCCGAGCACTTCATGGTTGAACTCTGGAAGCCTCGTCTTGTTCCTTCAGGTCTTGCCGAGTAGGAACAAGCGTTGTCCAAGTGCTTTCTTGAGTGAAACCATGTAGCGCTTCTTGAGATCTTCGAGTGGTGTGCACTTTTTGAAAAAGGGCACCCACTGGGTGTTGCCCCTGAGCCTCTTGCTATTTGGAACAAGGAGCTTGAGGGTCTTGTCTTGAAGAAATCTTTTGAGTGACGTGCGCTTTTTCGAAGAAAAAGGGCACTCACTGAGTGTAGCCCCCGAGCCTCTTGCTATTTGGAACAAAAAGTTGGAGGGTCTTGAATCTTTATCGTTGGAAAAACTAAAAATCTCTTCTAAGAATATATACCCTGTAGCCCCCGAGCATATATCCAGGTTCTTTTGTTCAAGAACTCGGATAGAGGGTCTTTTGTCATGTTCTCAGGTAGCCTGCCTTTTGTCAGAGGTAGGTGGAAGGTGGTGGTTGAGTGTAAATGCTGCTCAGTCACGAGTTGTACAGTGTTGGTATATTCTTCCGGATATACCGTCCTTGGGTACTGTGTCTTCATGCGTGGTAGCTTTTCCTTTTGAATGTTTCATCAAGTTGGATTTGTTGGTGCACCTGTTCCATGTACACCGCTCAGGAGTTCGTGAAGAAGTGTGCCCAGCTCTGCACCAGGAATGTCATTGCCCAGGTCTGGGTTCTTGCTCAGAGGTTCCTTTGCCCAAGATTGCGGAGGAAGTCGAGAGCCAAGAGTACCTGGATGCCATTGAAGAAGCAGAGCCTAAAGTCGATGAGTTAGCCAGGAAGGTTGCTGAGAATCTTAATATCAACATTTCTTCTCCCGATGACAATGCTTGACTTGGTTGTGATCGACTTTTGCACTCCAGCCTTTTTTGTAAAGAACAATATACTCTACTGCCTTGTATGAAGATTTTTATCTTTCAATGTAGCTTCCTTTTGTTTCTCTGTATGGATGTCTTCGCCTTGTTTTGTCCTTTTAGACGAATTATCCGAGTAGTCAATCTTAGATTTTGCACATATTCGTGACATCGTATAAGATTCATCTGATGTTGGAAACAACCCAGGGGCGGGGCGAGCGTCGGTTCTCTTATCCGGTGTGGGATAATCCCATGATAGGGCGAGCGCTGTCTGGCTCTCATCCACGCTGTGTAAACAACTCGGGGTAGGTCGACTGTTGGCTTATCAGCCTTCTTACTCTCATCTAAGCCTGAAAAGACTTAGGATAGTGAGCTCAAGCATCTTTTTAGCTCTTTTGCTCTTAATTTGTGCATTGTGAGCTCAAGCATCTTTTCAGCTCTTTTGCTCTTATCCGGTTGTTAAAACAACTCAGGGATATGGCCAGCATCTTCTGGCATTCATCTTGGTCACGAAAACAACCCAGGATCGGTTCGAGTGTTAGCTTGTCAGCTTTCTTACTCTCATCTAAACCTGAAAAGACTTAGGATAGCGAGCTCAAACATCTTTTCAGCTCTTTTTCTCTCATCCGGTTGTTAAAACAACTCGAGATATGGCCAGCATCTTCTGGCACTCATTCTGGCCAGTGAAAACAACCTAGGATCGGTTCGAGTGTTAGCTTTTCAGCTTTCTTACTCTCATCTAAGCCTGAAAAGACTTAGGATAGCGAGCTCAAGCATCTTTTCGGCTCTTTTGCTCTCATCCAGATGTTAAAACAACTCGGGATATGGCCAGCATCTTCTGGCACTCATCCTAGCCGTGAAAACAACATAGGATCAGTTTGAGTGTTAGCTTCTCAGCTTTCTTACTCTCATCTAAGCCTGAAAAGACTTAGGATAGCGAGCTCAAGCATCTTTTCACCTCTTTTGCTCTCATCCGGTTGTTAAAATAACTCGGGATATGACCAGCATCTTCTGGCACTCATCTTAGCCATGAAAACAACACAGGATCGGTTCGAGTGTTAGCTTATTAGCTTTCTTACTCTCATCTAAGCCTTAAAAGACTTAGGATAGCGAGCTTAAGCATCTTTTCAGCTCTTTTGCTCTGATCCGGTTGTTAAAACAACTCGAGATATGGCCAGCATCTTCTGGCTCTCATCCTGGCCGTGAAAACAACCCAGGATCGATTCGAGTGTTAGCTCGTCAGCTTTCTTACTCTCATCTAAGCCTAAAAAGACTTAGGATACCGAGCTCAAGCATCTTTTTAGCTCTTTCACTCTCATCCGGTTGTTAAAACAACTCGGAATATGGCCAGCATCTTTTGGCACTCATCCTGGCCATGAAAACAACCCAGGATCGATTCGAGTGTTAGCTTGTCAGCTTTTTTACTCTCATCTAAGCCTAAAAAGACTTAGGATAGCGAGCTCAAGCATCTTTTCAGCTCTTTTGCTCTCATCCGGTTATTAAAACAACTCAGGGTATGGCCAGCATCTTCTGGCTCTCATCCTGGCCGTGAAAACAACCCAGGATCGATTCGAGTGTTAGCTTATCAGCTTTCTTACTCTCATCTAAGCCTAAAAAGACTTAGTATAGTGAGTGTCGATGTTTCACCACCGATAGCCTGCCACGGGGGTACCCAGGGCAGTTGTTCGGGCTTCGGCGTATGCTGGAGTCGACGGATTAACGCAAGAGACAGTCAATTTATCCTGGTTCGGGCCCTCGACCGTGATCGAGTAACAGCCCTATGTCCAGTCGGCGTTAGCCTTTGCATTGGATTGATCGTAATACTGTGTACAATCGTTCTCTCTCTCTCTCTTGTCTCTTCTATTGAGACTTCTGACCTACCGATCTAGGAAGCCCTGCCCTCCTTTATATAGTCTAGGAGGCAAGAGTCCTAGTTGGTTTACAATGTAGAGTCATAGTAGGATTACAGGGTAGTATTACTACTAGGATTACATGGGAGGTCTAGGAGGCAAGAGTCCTAGTCGATTTACAATGTAGAGTCATAGTAGGATTACAGGGTAGTATTACTACTAGGATTACATGGGAGGAATCCTAGTTAGACTAGATCTTCTCTCTTCCTTACGGGGTATCCCGTGGGTCTCGCATCGAAAAGCCCCGAGCACTTCATGGTAGAACTCTGGAAGCCTCGTCTTGTTCCTTCAGGTCTTGCCGAGTAGGAACAAGCGTCGTCCGAGTGCTTTCTTGAGTGAAACCGTGTAGCGCTTCTTGAGATCTTCGAGTGGTGTGCACTTTTTGAAAAAGGGCACCCACTGGGTGTTGCCCCTGAGCCTCTTGCTATTTGGAACAAGGAGCTAGAGGGTCTTGTCTTGAAGAAATCTTTTGAGTGACGTGCGCTTTTTCAAAGAAAAAGGGCACTCACTGAGTGTAGCCCCCGAGCCTCTTGCTATTTGGAACAAAAAGTTGGAGGGTCTTGAATCTTTATCGTTGGAAAAACTAAAAATCTCTTCTAAGAATATATATCCTGCAGCCCCCGAGCATATATCCGGGTTCTTTTGTTCAAGAAGAACTCGGATAGAGGGTCTTTTGTCATGTTCTCAGGTAGCCTACCTTTTGTCAGAGGTAGGTGGAAGGTGGTGGTTGAGTGTAAATGCTGCTCAGTCACGAGTTGTACAGTGTTGGTATATTCTTCCGGATATACCGTCCTTGGGTACTGTGTCTTCATGCGTGGTAGCTTTTCCTTTTGAATGTTTCGTCAAGTTGGATTTGTTGGTGCACCTGTTCCATGTACACCGCTCAGGAGTTCATGAAGAAGTGTGCCCAGCTCTGCACCAGGAATGTCATTGCCCAGGTCTGGGTTCTTGCTCGGAGGTTCCTTTGCCCAAGATTGCGGAGGAAGTCGAGAGCCAAGAGTACCTGGATGCCATTGAAGAAGCGGAGCCTGAAGTCGATGAGTTAGCCGGGAAGGTTGCTGAGAATCTTAATATCAACATTTCTTCTCCCGATGACAATGCTTGACTTGGTTGTGATCGACTTTTGCACTCCAGCCTTTTTTGTAAAGAACAATATACTCTACTGCCTTGTATGAAGATTTTTATCTTTCAATGTAGCTTCCTTTTGTTTCTCTGTATGGATGTCTTCGCCTTGTTTTGTCCTTTTCGACGAATTATCCGAGTAGTCAATCTTAGATTTTGCACATATTCGTGACATCGTATAAGATTCATCTGATGTTGGAAACAACCCGGGGCGGGGCGAGCGTCAGTTCTCTCATCCGGTGTGGGATAATCCCGTGATAGGGCGAGCGCTGTCTGGCTCTCATCCACGCTGTGTAAACAACTCGGGGTAGGTCGACTGTTGGCTTATCAGCCTTCTTACTCTCATCTAAGCCTGAAAAGACTTAGGATAGCGAGCTCAAGCATCTTTTTAGCTCTTTTGCTCTTAATTTGTGCATTGTGAGCTCAAGCATCTTTTCAGCTCTTTTGCTCTTATCCGGTTGTTAAAACAACTCGGGATATGGCCAGCATCTTCTGGCATTCATCTTGGTCACGAAAACAACCCAGGATCGGTTCGAGTGTTAGCTTGTCAGCTTTCTTACTCTCATCTAAACCTGAAAAGACTTAGGATAGCGAGCTCAAACATCTTTTCAGCTCTTTTTCTCTCATCCGGTTGTTAAAACAACTCGAGATATGGCCAGCATCTTCTGGCACTCATTCTGGCCGTGAAAACAACCTAGGATCGGTTCGAGTGTTAGCTTTTCAGCTTTCTTACTCTCATCTAAGCCTGAAAAGACTTAGGATAGCGAGCTCAAGCATCTTTTCAGCTCTTTTGCTCTCATCCAGATGTTAAAACAACTCGGGATATGGCCAGCATCTTCTGGCACTCATCCTAGCCGTGAAAACAACATAGGATCAGTTTGAGTGTTAGCTTCTCAGCTTTCTTACTCTCATCTAAGCCTGAAAAGACTTAGGATAGCGAGCTCAAGCATCTTTTCACCTCTTTTGCTCTCATCCGGTTGTTAAAATAACTCGGGATATGACCAGCATCTTCTGGCACTCATCTTAGCCATGAAAACAACACAGGATCGGTTCGAGTGTTAGCTTATTAGCTTTCTTACTCTCATCTAAGCCTTAAAAGACTTAGGATAGCGAGCTTAAGCATCTTTTCAGCTCTTTTGCTCTGATCCGGTTGTTAAAACAACTCGAGATATGGCCAGCATCTTCTGGCTCTCATCCTGGCCGTGAAAACAACCTAGGATCGATTCGAGTGTTAGCTCGTCAGCTTTCTTACTCTCATCTAAGCCTAAAAAGACTTAGGATACCGAGCTCAAGCATCTTTTTAGCTCTTTTACTCTCATCTGGTTGTTAAAACAACTCGGAATATGGCCAGCATCTTTTGGCACTCATCCTGGCCATGAAAACAACCCAGGATCGGTTCGAGTGTTAGCTTGTCAGCTTTTTTACTCTCATCTAAGCCTAAAAAGACTTAGGATAGCGAGCTCAAGCATCTTTTCAGCTCTTTTGCTCTCATTCGGTTATTAAAACAACTCAGGGTATGGCCAGCATCTTCTGGCTCTCATCCTGGCCGTGAAAACAACCCAGGATCGATTCGAGTGTTAGCTTATCAGCTTTCTTACTCTCATCTAAGCCTAAAAAGACTTAGTATAGCGAGTGTCGATGTTTCACCACCGATAGCCTGCCACGGGGGTACCCAGGGCAGTTGTTCGGGCTTCGGCGTATGCTAGAGTCGACGGATCAACGCAAGGGACAGTCAATTTATTCTGGATCGGGCCCTCGACCGTGATCGAGTAACAGCCCTTTGTCCAGTCGGCGTTAGCCTTTCTGTTGGATTGATCGTAATACTGTGTACAATCGTTCTCTCTCTCTCTCTCTCGACTCTTCTGTTGAGACTTCTGCCCTACCGATCTAGGAAGCCCTGCCCTCCTTTATATAGTCTAGGAGGCAAGAGTCTTAGTCGGTTTACAATGTAGAGTCATAGTAGGATTATTACATGGGAGGTCTAGGAGGCAAGAGTCCTAGTCGATTTACAATGTAGAGTCATAGTAGGATTACAGGATAGTATTACAACTAGGATTACATGGGAGGAATCCTAGTTAGACTAGATCTTCTCTCTTCCTTACGGGGTTTCCCGTGGGTCTCGCATCGACAAGCCCCCGAGCACTTCATGGTAGAACTCTGGAAGCCTCGTCTTGTTCCTTCAGGTCTTGCCAAGTAGGTACAAGCGTCGTCCGAGTGCTTTCTTGAGTGAAACCGTGTAGCGCTTCTTGAGATCTTCGAGTGGTGTGCACTTTTTGAAAAAGGGCACCCACTTGGTGTTGCCCCTGAGCCTCTTGCTATTTGGAACTAGGAGCTGGAGGGTCTTGTCTTCAAGAAATCTTTTGAGTGACGTGTGCTTTTTCGAAGAAAAAGGGCACTCACTGAGTGTAGCCCCCGAGCCTCTTGCTATTTGGAACAAAAAGTTGGAGGGTCTTGAATCTTTATCGTTGGAAAAACTAAAAATCTCTTCTAAGAATATATACCCTGCAGCCCCCGAGCATATATCCAGGTTCTTTTGTTCAAGAAGAACTCGGATAGAGGGTCTTTTGTCATGTTCTCAGGTAGCCTGCCTTTTGTCAGAGGTAGGTGGAAGGTGGTGGTTGAGTGTAAATGCTGCTCAGTCATGAGTTGTACAGTGTTGGTATATTCTTCCGGATATACCGTCCTTGGGTACTGTGTCTTCATGCGTGGTAGCTTTTCCTTTTGAATGTTTCATCAAGTTGGATTTGTTGGTGCACCTGTTCCATGTACACTGCTCAGGAGTTCGTGAAGAAGTGTGCCCAGCTCTGCACCAGGAATGTCATTGCCCAGGTCTGGGTTCTTGCTCGGAGGTTCCTTTGCCCAAGATTGCGGAGGAAGTCGAGAGCCAAGAGTACCTGGATGCCATTGAAGAAGCGGAGCCTGGAGTCAATGAGTTAGCCGGGAAGGTTGCTGAGAATCTTAATATCAACATTTCTTCTCCTGAAGACAATGCTTGACTTTGATTGTGATCGACTTTTGCACTCCTAGCCTTTTTTGTAAAGAACAATATACTCTACTGCCTTGTATGAAGATTTTTATCTTTCAATGTAGCTTCCTTTTGTTTCTCTGTATGGATGTCTTCGCCTTGTTTTGTCCTTTTAGACGAATTATCCGAGTAGTCAATCTTAGATTTTGCACATATTCGTGACATCGTATAAGATTCATCTGATGTTGGAAACAACCCGGGGTAGGGCGAGCGTCAGTTCTCTCATCCGGTGTGGGATAATCCCGTGATAGGGCGAGCGTTGTCTGGCTCTCATCCGTGCTGTGTAAACAACTCGGGGTAGGTCGACTATTGGCTTATCTGCCTTCTTACTCTCCTCTAAGCCTGAAAAGACTTAGGATAGTGAGCTCAAGCATCTTTTTAGCTCTTTTGCTCTTAATTTGTGCATTGTGAGCTCAAGCATCTTTTCAGCTCTTTTGCTCTTATCCGGTTGTTAAAACAACTCGGGATATGGCCAGCATCTTCTGGCATTCATCTTGGTCATGAAAACAACCCAGGATCGGTTCGAGTGTTAGCTTGTTAGCTTTCTTACTCTCATCTAAACCTGAAAAGACTTAGGATAACGAGCTCAAACATCTTTTCAGCTCTTTTTCTCTCATCCGATTGTTAAAACAACTCGAGATATGGCTAGCATCTTCTGGCACTCATTCTGGCCGTGAAAACAACCTAGGATCGGTTCGAGTGTTAGCTTTTCAGCTTTCTTACTCTCATCTAAGCCTGAAAAGACTTAGGATAGCATGCTCAAGCATCTTTTCGGCTCTTTTGCTCTCATCCAGTTGTTAAAACAACTCGGGATATGGCCAGCATCTTCTGGCACTCATCCTGGCCATGAAAACAACACAGGATCAGTTTGAGTGTTAGCTTCTCAGCTTTCTTACTCTCATCTAAGCCTAAAAAGACTTAGGATAGCGAGCTCAAGCATCTTTTCACCTCTTTTGCTCTCATCCGGTTGTTAAAATAACTCGGGATATGACTAGCATCTTCTGGCACTCATCTTACCCATGAAAACAACATAGGATCAGTTCGAGTGTTAGCTTATTAGCTTTCTTACTCTTATCTAAGCCTTAAAAGACTTAGGATAGCGAGCTTAAGCATCTTTTCAGCTCTTTTGCTCTGATCCGGTTGTTAAAACAACTCGAGATATGGCCAGCATCTTCTGGCTCTCATCCTAGCTGTGAAAACAACCTAGGATCGGTTCGAGTGTTAGCTCGTCAGCTTTCTTACTCTCATCTAAGCCTGAAAAGACTTAGGATACCGAGCTCAAGCATCTTTTCAGCTCTTTTACTCTCATCCGGTTGTTAAAACAACTCCAAATATGGCCAGCATCTTTTGGCACTCATCCTGGCCATGAAAACAACCTAGGATCGGTTCGAGTGTTAGCTTGTCAGCTTTTTTACTCTCATCTAAGCCTAAAAAGACTTAGGATAGCGAGCTCAAGCATCTTTTCAGCTCTTTTGCTCTCATCCGGTTATTAAAACAACTCAGGGTATGGCCAGCATCTTCTGGCTCTCATCCTGGCCGTGAAAACAACCCAGGATCGATTCGAGTGTTAGCTTATCATCTTTCTTACTCTCATCTAAGCCTAAAAAGACTTAGTATAGCGAGTGTCGATGTTTCACCACCGATAGCCTGCCATGGGGGTACCCAGGGCAGTTGTTCGGGCTTCGGCGTATGCTGGAGTCGACGGATTAACGCAAGAGACAGTCAATTTATCCTGGTTCGGGCCCTCGACCGTGATCGAGTAACAGCCCTATGTCCAGTCGGCGTTAGCCTTTGCGTTGGATTGATCGTAATACTATGTACAATCGTTCTCTCTCTCTCTCTCGACTCTTCTGTTAAGACTTCTGACCTACTGATCTAGGAAGCCCTACCCTGCTTTATATAGTCTAGAAGGCAAGAGTCTTAGTCGGTTTACAATGTAGAGTCATAGTAGGATTACAGGGTAGTATTACTACTAGGATTACATGGGAGGTCTAGGAGGCAAGAGTCCTAGTCGATTTACAATGTAGAGTCATAGTAGGATTACATGGTAGTATTACTACTAGGATTACATGGGAGAAATCCTAGTTAGACTAGATCTTCTCTCTTCCTTACGGGGTATCTCGTGGGTCTCGCATCAACAAGCCCCCGAGCACTTCATGGTAGAACTCTGGAAGCCTCATCTTGTTCCTTCAGGTCTTGCCGAGTAGGAACAAGCGTCGTCCGAGTGCTTTCTTGAGTGAAACCGTGCAGCGCTTCTTGAGATCTTCGAGTGGTGTGCACTTTTTGAAAAAGGGCACCCACTGGGTGTTGCCCTTGAGCCTCTTGCTATTTGGAACAAGGAGCTGGAGGGTCTTGTCTTGAAGAAATCTTTTGAGTGACATGCGCTTTTTCGAAGAAAAAGGGCACTCACTGAGTGTAGCCCCCGAGCCTCTTGCTATTTGAAACAAAAAGTTGGAGGGTCTTGAATCTTTATCATTGGAAAAACTAAAAATCTCTTCTAAGAATATATACCCTGCAGCCCCCGAGCATATATCCAGGTTCTTTTGTTCAAGAAGAACTCGGATAGAGGGTCTTTTGTCATGTTCTCAGGTAGCCTGCCTTTTGTCAGAGGTAGGTGGAAGGTGGTGGTTGAGTGTAAATGCTGCTCAGTCATGAGTTGTACAGTGTTGGTATATTCTTCTGGATATACCGTCCTTGGGTACTGTGTCTTCATGCGTGGTAGCTTTTCCTTTTGAATGTTTCATCAAGTTGGATTTGTTGGTGCACCTGTTCCATGTACACTGCTTAGGAGTTCGTGAAGAAGTGTGCCCAGCTCTGCACCAGGAATGTCATTGCCCAGGTCTGGGTTCTTGCTCGGAGGTTCCTTTGCCCAAGATTGCGGAGGAAGTCGAGAGCCAAGAGTACCTGGATGCCATTGAAGAAGCGGAGCCTGAAGTCGATGAGTTAGCCGGGAAGGTTGCTGAGAATCTTAATATCAACATTTCTTCTCCCGAAGACAATGCTTGACTTGGTTGTGATCGACTTTTGCACTCCAGCCTTTTTTATAAAGAACAATATACTCTACTGCCTTGTATGAAGATTTTTATCTTTCAATGTAGCTTCCTTTTGTTTCTCTGTATGGATGTCTTCGCCTTGTTTTGTCCTTTTAGATGAAATATCCGAGTAGTCAATCTTAGATTTTGCACATATTCGTGACATCGTATAAGATTCATCTGATGTTGGAAAGAACCCGGGGTGGGGCGAGCGTCAGTTCTCTCATCCGGTGTGGGATAATCCCGTGATAGGGAGAGCGCTGTCTGGCTCTCATCCGCGCTGTGTAAACAACTCGGGGTAGGTCGACTGTTGGCTTATCAGCCTTCTTACTCTCATCTAAGCCTGAAAAGACTTAGGATAGCGAGCTCAAGCATCTTTTTAGCTCTTTTGCTCTTAATTTGTGCATTGTGAGCTCAAGCATCTTTTCAGCTCTTTTGCTCTTATCCGGTTGTTAAAACAACTCGGGATATGGCCAGCATCTTCTGGCATTCATCTTGGTCACGAAAACAACCCAGGATCGGTTCGAGTGTTAGCTTGTCAGCTTTCTTACTCTCATCTAAACCTAAAAAGACTTAGGATAGCGAGCTCAAACATCTTTTCAGCTCTTTTTCTGTCATCCGGTTGTTAAAACAACTCGAGATATGGCCAGCATCTTCTGGCACTCATTCTGGCCGTGAAAACAACCTAGGATCGGCTCGAGTGTTAGCTTTTCAGCTTTCTTACTCTCATCTAAGGCTGAAAAGACTTAGGATAGAGAGCTCAAGCATCTTTTCGGCTCTTTTGCTCTCATCCAGTTGTTAAAACAACTCGGGATATGGCCAGCATCTTCTGGCACTCATCTTGGCCGTGAAAACAACATAGGGATCAGTTTGAGTGTTAGCTTCTCAGCTTTCTTACTCTCATCTAAGCCTGAAAAGACTTAGGATAGCGAGCTCAAGCATCTTTTCACCTCTTTTGCTCTCATCCAGTTGTTAAAATAACTCGGGATATGACCAGCATCTTCTGGCACTCATCTTAGCCATGAAAACAACATAGGATCGGTTCGAGTGTTAGCTTATTAGCTTTCTTACTCTCATCTAAGCCTTAAAAGACTTAGGATAGCGTTCTTAAGCATCTTTTCAGCTCTTTTGCTCTGATCCGGTTGTTAAAACAACTCGAGATATGGCCAGCATCTTCTGGCTCTCATCCTAGCCGTGAAAACAACCCAGGATCGGTTCGAGTGTTAGCTCGTCAGCTTTCTTACTCTCATCTAAGCATGAAAAGACTTAGGATACCGAGCTCAAGCATCTTTTCAGCTCTTTTACTCTCATCCGGTTGTTAAAACAACTCGGAATATGGCCAGCATCTTTTGGCACTCATTCTGGCCATGAAAATAACCCAGGATCAGTTCAAGTGTTAGCTTGTCAGCTTTTTTACTCTCATCTAAGCCTAAAAAGACTTAGGATAGCGAGCTCAAGCATCTTTTCAGCTCTTTTGCTCTCATCTGGTTATTAAAACAACTCGGGGTATGGCCAGCATCTTCTGGCTCTCATCCTGGCTGTGAAAACAACCTAGGATCGATTCGAGTGTTAGCTTATCAGCTTTCTTACTCTCATCTAAGCCTAAAAAGACTTAGTATAGCGAGTGTCGATGTTTCACCACCGATAGCCTGCCACGGGGGTACCCAGGGCAGTTGTTCGGGCTTCGGCGTATGCTGGAGTCAACGGATTAACGCAAGAGATAGTCAATTTATCCTGGTTCGGGCCCTCGACCATGATCGAGTAACAGCCCTACGTCCAGTCGGCGTTAGCCTTTGCGTTGGATTGATCGTAATACTGTGTACAATTGTTCTCTCTCTCTCTCTCGTCTCTTCTGTTGAGACTTCTGACCTACCGATCTAGGAAGCCATGCCCTCCTTTATATAGTCTAGGAAGGCAAGAGTCCTAGTCGATTTACAATGTAGAGTCATAGTAGGATTATAGGGTAGTATTACTACTAGGATTACATGGGAGGTCTAGGAGGCAAGAGTCCTAGTCGATTTACAATGTAGAGTCATAGTAGGATTACAGGGTAGTATTACTATTAGGATTACATGGGAGGAATCCTAGTTAGACTAGATCTTCTCTCTTCCTTACGGGGTATCCCGTGGGTCTCGCATCGACAAGCCCCCGAGCACTTCATGGTAGAACTCTAGAAGCCTCGTCTTGTTCCTTCAGGTCTTGCCGAGTAGGAACAAGCGTCATCCAAGTGCTTTCTTGAGTGAAACCATGTAGCGCTTCTTGAGATCTTCGAGTGGTGTGTACTTTTTTGAAAAAGTACACCCATTGGGTGTAGCCCCCGAGCCTCTTGCTGTTTGGAACAAAGAGTTGGAGGGTATTCCCTAAAGACTTCTTAGGTAAATTAAAAAACATTCCCTGAGGATATGTATCTTGTAGAGCCCTCGAGCATTTCATGGTTGAACTCGAAGGCCTCCTTGTTTCTCGGCTTTGCCTGGTGAATCAAGCACAGTCCGGGTTCTTTCGATGTGAAGCTGTTGACACCGTTTTTTGCACATGTCAAAATAATCGGAGTGGACCAATCGGCAAGGGGAAAGTTATTGAATACTTTGATAGCCAATGAAAGCCAGTTTGTAAAAATGGTTGCCGATAGTTGGTGATGATCGATGGAAAGGTTGATTTGGACTCGGGCGTTGCCGATGAGGTTGGAGGAGTTGTTGTCGATGCCGATGAAGGAAGACTTAAAGACTACTGCCGATGAAACAGGGAGTATGCCGATGAAGGAAGACTTGAAGACTACTGCCGATGAAGCAGGGAGTATGCCGATGAAGGAAGACTTGAAGCCTGCTGCCGATGAAATAGGGAGTATGCCGATGGGAAGGAGGACAGTGAGATTTCCATCGTAATTAAGGCGGACAGGGAAATAGATAGGAGTTGGTTTCCTTTTCTGTATTTGTTAGGTTATGATTCGTGTAAGAGTCACGTGTTTCCTTAGATACGGGATTGGTGTCCTAGTTGTGTTTGGTTGTGTCTCTTTAGATCAGGGTATAAATATGGAGTAAAGGGCAATGTAATAGATAACATCAATCAATATCAAAACCAACTTTTACTCCTATTTACATCTACTTTTCGGCGACTTCGTCAATTTGCATATTTTTCTTTTTACGAGTTCTCATTGATTCGGCGAGCTGCATCGCTTCAGTGCGATCTTCAGCGATTCTCGAGTTCCGCGTGAGCACCTCTTGGCCGTGACTTCCGGGCGTATCGCTGTTGTCAGGACCAAAGTGTTCGTTTCTTCATCCTTGTCGATTAGCAGGTCAAATCGACTGGCACGCTTTGGATATCGATTCGGGTATTAGCCCTTTGTGTTTGCAGATCACTTTTGCATCAACACATCTTTTGGCACGCCTGGTGGGACACTTCAACCAATATGTTCAACTCCGAGATCGATCCAGGGAACATTATCGCAGTATCAGAAGAAGATCTCAAGGAAGAACAGAGGCAGGCTATGGAAAAGGCTGTAGAAGAATACAAGCAGCTTTGTCTGAGATCGTTTAGCTTGAACAAGAGTGGACAAGTCATCCAGAAGCAAGATTTGCCGTTGCCTCGGCAGGTTACCTTTGACTCCAATCCTGGTAAACTTCAAGAGATGGTTAATTCTGTAGTAAATCATGCTTTGATTAATCATTCCAATGTGCTGTCCAATACTGTTCATAATGCTGTGGTTCGAACTCTCAAAGAAGGACAAGCGGCACCACATTACGTTGGGCCTGCCTATCATCAACCAGAGCCAGCATCTGTCAAAACTCCATCGGCTCCTTCGGCCGTTGTGGGTACAAAAGTTACTTCCCCTCCAGTATTGGCAAGTTCACCTAATATACAATCTACACCGATACAATCAGATCAGGTGTTACCAGGAGGGCGAGTTCAGCTTAATACAGATCTATCGGCATCAGCTATGTCAGGTCCTGTGTCTCAGAATAACCAGATTCCTACTAATTGGTGGGGATATGGCATGCCTCCAGAATCATCTGCTTTCAATCCTAGATTACCTCAAGTATTTGATGCAGCAGCAAGAGCGCCTATATCATCGGCCGTTTCGCCGATGGCTCAAGTGCCTCAATATGCCGCAGCTACTTCTGTACAACCAACTCCAGGAGGTTTCCAGATACCTATGATTCAAACATTCAATTCAAGTCCATCGGCGAGCGTACTGCCGATGCAGCAGAAAGCCCCTGCTATGAGTCAAACTGGGGTTCAGTTCATGCCTCAAACCAGTTATAATTATCCAACAATATCAGCAAATTACCAGCCATCGGTAAGTTTTGTGCCGATGAGTTCTAATAATGATTGGTCAGGACAGTTACCTGTTCAACATACAGTTCAGCGAAATCAGCAGGTTGCAGGGATTCAACAAGGTCATATGCAAACTGGTTTCCAGAATCAAGCATCGGCAGCCCAGCCGATGAATCCTTTCCAACAGGTTAATGGACCACAAGTAGCGGCAAATATGCCGATTGCTGGAGATCGTGGGCCACAAAGATATGTGGAAGGATGTCAGCAGGCACCTCCTGTAGAAATTCAACCAGTTCGTCAGCAGGAGGCTGATGCTTTTTGGGCCGATAAGATAGCAGAGATTATGAAGGATCAGTTTGGGATAAAGCCCAAGGTCAATACTTATTCTTATCGGACCCCATACCCTCCTGCATACGATTTAATTCCTCTCCCAAATCGGTACAAGGTACCGGATTTCACTAAATTCTCTGGGCAAGATGATACATCGACAATGGAACATGTCAATCGCTTCATTATTCAATGTGGAGAGGCAGCTAACAGAGATGAATTAAGAGTTCGATTATTTTCATCATCTTTGTCTGGATCAGCATTTACATGGTTCATTTCATTGCCACCAAATTCTATTATTACTTGGGTTGATCTAGAAAAACAATTCCACAAGTATTTCTTTGCTGGAATCCATGAAAAGAAGCTTACCGATTTAGTAAAATTGAGACAGCGTAATGATGAATCGATAGAGAGCTTTGTACAAAGGCTACGAGATGTAAAAAATAAGTGCTACAGCCTGGTGCTGGATGATCGGCAGCTTGCCGATTTGGCTTTCCAGGGGTTATTGCCACATCTTAAGGACAGATATGCTTCTCAGGAGTTTGAAAGCCTCAGTCATCTTGTGCAAAGGATTTCTGATCAAGATACTAGGGTTTTTGAACCTAAAAAGAACTGGAGTAAAAAGGTATCATTTGTTGAAGAAGTAGGAGATTCTGACTCTGATGAAGAACCAGTCATCGGCTTAGCTGAGTGGGTTAAGAATAAAAAGCCGATATCATGTCCCTTTGGTCAAAAAGAGCCAGAAAAGTTTACCTTTGATATCACCAAGGCCGATAAAATATTTGATCTTCTGCTTCAAGAGGGCCAAATTAAGCTGTCACCTAATCATGTGATCCCATCGGCAGAAGAGTTGAAGAAGATTTTGTACTGCAAATGGCACAATGCAACTTCACACAGTACAAATGAGTGCAAGGTATTCAGGCAACAGTTACAATTGGCTATTGAATCTGGGAGAATTAAGTTTGGTACTTCTAAGACCCAGAAGCCGATGAAAATTGATCAACACCCTTTTCCAGCAAATATGTTGGATGCCAAAGGAAAGACCAAGGTATTGACGTCAGAGGCTGCTGAGAAAAACGCGTCAGTAGACCCCCAACATCGGATAACTACCGATGATGCAAAGAGTAAGGGTTTGCTAGGGGAAAGCAGTAGTTCCAAAAAACCTCCTCGACCTGGCATTGTGATTACTCATCGAAGGCAGCAGGAGGGTTGGCGTCAACGTAATGACCGATATCGGCAACAGCAAGAAATGAGACGTCAGGAAGAGTGGAATCGACATAAAGATCATTGGAGATGTCCGTTCTTCATCCATTGCTGGGAAGAAGGTATTAAATTGCCAACTGTTGAAAATTGCCCTGAGTGTAATGGTTATTACGGAGTCAATCGTTCAGAAAGGAGGTTTCAACGTGGTAATCAGGGTTTGTCTATCAACGAGCCGATCAAAGGCAGAGCATCAGTGCATGATCGGCTGGGGGGCAGACTTAGTGTACATGAGAGGCTTGGTAAACGCGCTGGATATTTTCCAAGGAATCAAGAGGAGCTTGAGGAAATGGCAAACGCAAGAGTTCCCGATGAGGAGATATTCTACAGGGACCCTAATATACGTCGCGTAGAACTAACTAGGACTTGTTATCAGCCGGTTTGGAAAACCAAGTTTCCTCGATGGTGCCCAGAGGGTCTGACAAAGACGCAGAGAAGGAGGATGCAACGTGAGCGTCAGGAGGATTTATACCAGGAGGAAAATTCCTCCAATGAAAGGCCTGGTCATCAGCAGTGGCAGGTAAAACACAAAAATAAGGGTCCATCGGCAGATGTTAATATGGTATTCATGTTGCCGATGGAGTTTCTGGCACTATCTGATAATGAGGAAGAAGTTTTCTATGATCAAGTAGCTCAGCTAACGCTAGATCCAATGATGGCTGTTTTTGAGAAACCTACCGATGACGAGAGACAGCATCTTAAGGCTTTATTTGTGAAGGGCAGAGTTGATGGGCAGCCTGTGTCTAAGGTACTTATTGATGGAGGGGCTGCGATTAATATTATGCCTTACGTGATGTATCGGAAACTTGGTAAGGGAGATCAAGACTTGACCAAAACCGATATGATGTTGAAAGATTTTGAAGGCAATGTGTCACCGGCTAAAGGGGTAGTATGCGTTGAATTGACCATCGGCAGCAAAACCTTGCCAACGACGTTCTTTGTTATCAACGGCAAGGGTGCATATAATCTGCTTCTAGGGAGGGATTGGATTCATGCTAATTGTTGTGTTCCTTCTACAATGCATCAATGCCTCGTACAATGGATTGGGGATAAGATTGAAGTCGTCCCTGGTGATTCTTCTTATATCATCGCATCGGCAGAATCAGATACTTATGAGCGAACTAAATGCATATCAGGAGAAGCTTGGGAAAAAGAGTTCCTTAGAGTTGCTGATTATGAAATTCCACCGATCCAAGCAGTCGGTTCTGAAGAGGAGTTTTAATGGATAGGTTTGCCGATGATGGAAAATTAGGTCAAGGGTTCACATCGGCAGATGATTTAGTAGAAGTAGATATCGGTGATGGTGATAGGTCGAGGCCTACTTTTATTAGTGCTAAGTTAGATTCTAAGTGTAAGCAGCGAATAACAGATTTGTTAAAAGAATATAAAGATTGTTTTGCTTGGGATTATACTGAGATGCCTGGGTTAGACCGATCGATAGTTGAACATCGGTTACCTATCAAATCTGGATTTCGGCCACATCAGCAGCCAGCGCGCCGATGCAACCCTAATGTACTTCCTGACATTAAGGCCGAAATAACTAAATTAATTGAAGCAAAGTTTATTCGGCAATGTCGATACGCAGAGTGGATCTCTAATGTGGTTCCTGTTTATAAGAAAAATGGAAAACTTCGTGTTTGTATTGATTTCAGGAATCTCAACAAAGCCACACCGATGGATGGCTATCCAATGCCGATTGCTGATTTGTTGATTGATGCTGCGGCTGGACATCAAATTATCAGCTTCATGGATGGTAATGCAGGTTACAATCAAATATTCATGGCTGAGGAAGATATTCCCAAGACTGCTTTTAGATGTCCAGGACATGTGGGGTTGTTCGAATGGATAGTCATGACGTTTGGTTTGAAAAATGCCGGTGCTACTTATCAACGGGCTATGAACTTTATTTTTCATGAGTACATCGGCACATTAGTGGAGATCTACATTGATGATGTAGTGATTAAGTCTGGAGATATCACAGCACATTTAGCCGATCTGCGAAAGATATTGGAGTGCACAAGGAAGCATGGATTGAAGATGAATCCTAATAAATGTGCATTCGGTGTATCGGCAGGACAATTCTTGGGTTTTATGGTGCATCAGCGGGGCATTGAAATCAGTAGGAAGTCTATTGATGCAATTAACAAGGTAATTGCTCCTGCCAATAAGACTGAATTACAATCTTTGGTCGGTAAGATTAATTTCATTAGAAGATTCATATCTAATCTGTCGGGTAAGATCAAGGCGTTCAGCCCACTACTTAGATTGAAAGCTGATCAGGAATTTGTATGGGGAGTTGAACAGCAATTAGCCCTTGATGAAATTAAGAAATATTTATCAAATCCTCCAGTGCTAGTTCCACCTCAACATGGGAAGCCTTTCAGGTTATATTTGTCAGCTGATGATGCAGTTATCGGTTCAGCTCTTATTCAAGAATTTGAAGGGAAAGAACGTGTTATTTATTATTTGAGCAGAAGATTAGTGGATGCTGAGACGAGGTATTCGGCTATCGAGAAATTGTGTCTGTGCTTATACTTTTCTTGTATCAAATTGAGGCATTATTTGTTATCTGCCGAATGTACGGTCATATGCAAAGACGATGTGGTCAAGTACATGTTGTCGATGCCGATATTAAGTGGTAGAATCGGCAAGTGGATTTTAGCATTATCAGAATTTGAGCTACGCTACAAATCAACTAAGGCAGTTAAAGGGCAAGTGATGGCTGATTTTGTCACTCAGCATTGTAACACGGTGGATTCTCTGGGGATTGCTCCCTGGACACTTTTCTTCGATGGGTCCACATGTGGTGAAGGACAGGTGTCGGCATTGTGTTAATTTCACCTCAAGGAAAGAAGTATGAGTTTTCATTGCCGATTGTTGCTACAGCAACAAATAATCAAGCTGAATACCAAGCTTTAATAAAGGGGTTAGAATTGCTGAAGGAGATACGTGCCGATGTTGTTGAAATCTTTGGTGACTCTATGCTAGTTATAAATCAATTGGCTGGAATTTATGAATGCCGAAGTGAAGCCTTGATTTCGTATTATGAAAGGTGTTTGCAATTATTGAAAGGATTTAGAGATTTTCGTCTTGAACATATCTCTCGATTGCATAATGAGGAAGCTAATCGACTAGCTCAGCATGCTTCAGGGTATCAGCCTATTCAGGAAGTGCTAACATCGGCAGTTGATACCGATGACTGGAGGAAAGAGATTGTCGATTATTTAAAGGATCCATGTAGGAAGGTCGAGAGACGTATAAGGTTCCAAGCTACCAAATATGTGCTCCTCGATGATGAATTATATTATCGAACTATAGATGGAGTTTTACTCAGATGTGTTAGCAATGATGAATCGAAAAGCTTGATGGGTGAAATTCATGAAGGAGTATGTGGGGCACATCAATCGGCTTTCAAGATGAAATGGATGATCAGAAGGAATGGGTACTATTGGCCGACTATTCTTGAAGATTGTTTTAAATATTTTAAGGGGTGCCAGGGGTGTCAAAAGTTTGGTAATATTCAAAGAGCGCCTGCATCGGCTATGAATCCTATAATCAAACCATGGCCGTTCCGGGGATGGGCTATTGATCTCATTGGTCAGATTTATCCGCCATCAAGTAAAGGACATAAATTTATTCTGGTTGCTACCGATTATTTCACAAAGTGGGTTGAGGCAATTCCTCTAAAAAAGGTTACATCGGTCAATATGATTGATTTTGTGAAAGAGCATATTGTTTACCGATTTGGTATTCCTCAGACTATCACTACCGATCAGGGTACTATGTTTACATCGGGAGAATTTGATGAGTTTGCTGTAGGTATGGGAATTAAAATTTTAAATTCTTCTCCATATTATGCTCAAGCTAATGGTCAAGCTGAGGCTTCTAACAAAGGGATCATCAAACTTATTAAGCGCAAAATTGAAGAAAATCCTAGGAGGTGGCATACAGTATTAAATGAAGCCTTGTGGTCATATCGGATGTCATGCCATGGTGCAACCAAAGTAACGCCCTATCAGTTAGTATATGGACACGATGCAGTGTTGCCTTGGGAAATTAAGGTTGGCTCTAGACGAATACGTTCTCAAAATCAGCTGACAGCCGATGAGTATAATACTCTTATGAAAGATGAGTTGGAAGATGTGGCAGGTCATCGGTTAAGGGCTTTAGTTAGTATTGAAGAAAATAAGAAAAGAGTAACTAGATGGTATGACAAGAAGGTGAAAGTAAAAGAGTTTGCCGATGGAGATCTGGTCTGGAAATTGATTTTACCGATTGGGACTAAAAGTTCAAAGTTTGGAAAGTGGTCTCCTAATTGGGAAGGTCCATATCGGATAAATCAGTCTATTCCTGGTAATGCATATATTTTAGAAACCCTCGAAGGGGTTGTGTTTCCCAGAGCGTTAAATGGAAAATATCTAAAGAAATATTACCCTAGTATCTGGACAGATGCATAAAAGTATAAGTGCCGATAACAATACTATCGGCTAGAATTATGCAAGGGTATCAATGTCTCATAAAGTGCCGATACAATAAATAAGATTACACGTTCAGCAAGGATTGGATAGCTAATATCGCACGCAGGCGAATCTGGTCGGCTTCTTCCATTTCTTTGATATCGTCATCGGCAGCACCCTCCACAGGCTTGAGTTTCTTCTTCATGGCTAAAGCTTTGCGAGCTTGGATATCTCTTTCTTGCTGAAGGGCTTTGACGGCATTGGGTAGCTGGCTTTCTTCTTGTTGAGCATGAGTTAAGGCTGCATCGATGTCTTTCAATTCGGCCAATAGAGCTGCCTTCCTTGCCGATAGATCCAAGATTTTCTGCTTAAGTGCAGCACCCGAAGTCTGCAAGTTGACGATGCCCTTGTGCTTCTCATCAGCGATTTGTTTCAGTTGTAGCATCTCTTCTTTAAGTTGAGCTTGAGCTGCTCTATCGGCAATGCGCTGAGCAGCCCGTTGATATTGCAGTTGACGGCTTTCTAAGTGAGCTGCTGGGAAGAGTATTTCTTCAACATCGGCAGGGACCTGGCCACAAATTGTTTTGAAAATTGCCTTTGCGGGGTCCGAGTCATCTACCAGTTGGGTAGTACTTTGCTGTAGCAAGTTCAGGAGGGTTTCCAACTTGGATTTAGTCTCTGCCGATATTGTTCCCAGTGCAAGGGAAGAACTTGTTTCCTCTCCATCGTCGTCAGAAATGTCAATGGCAAAGGAAAATAGGCTGTTCGGGGAATCTTGTTCCTGAAAGAAAGACAAGGAGATCAATCAGGGGTAAGTATGAGTATTGTAAAATCAGATAGGTTGATTGGTTTACCTGTTTCAAGGCAATTTCCTGTGCTTGACTGGAGGAAGCAACCTGGAGTATGTCGTGTGGATCGGCTGAGCTTGCCGATGGGATATCCTCTGTGACTTCATCGGTGGTGGGCTCTTGAGGTATGATGACCGATGACGTTGGGGCAGATGTAGGGATCGGCATAGACCTTTGTCGTTTTGGCTGTGCTTCAGTATCTGTTGAAGCTTTGCGCTTTGCTTGGACATCGGCAATGATTGGCTGGGGGGCATCAACACTTGTTGGTTGTGAAGCTTGGGCATCTGGTACGTTTGCCGATGTGCCCAATTGTTGCTGCAAAACAAGTGTAAGATATGATATTTAACAGATAAAATGTAAAGTCAAGAAGCTACCTCTGAAGGAGTGGTGCTTGATATCGGCGGAATTGCCGATGATGATCCCGTAGCAGCTCTTACCCCCTGATGATTAAGGTTAATGTAGTTTGTGATCGGCATAAGTGAAAATAAACAAGGTTGTTACCTTAAAGGCTTTGACCAAGGTTGTAGCAGCGGCCGATGGGGTAGCCCTGGATGTAGCCAATTTGGACTTAGAAGTGATGGTCTTAGTACGAATCTTCTGGTGGGTCAAAGCGGCTAAGGTAGGAGCGTTGTAGCCGATCGGCGATGTTGGGGAAACAGGCCGGAGGTTGAAGGGTTTCCCACTTTTGCTCACCGATGGTGCTGGGTTGTTAACCTGTTACAAGGGAATCAGTTACTGATAAATGAAAAGAAAAGCAGAAGGGAGTTCAAGGAAACTTACCGCGTCGTCAGGGATGGCATATTCCGAATCGATCATGTGCCGATATGTGTGAGCAGAAGTCGCGAACAGTTGCTCTTTCCACTCTCGCCACCATTGCTTGTATGACTCGGTGATGAAAGATATTGGTGTCCAGGTGGATATATCAACATCTGTGGTATCGGCATCAGGAGAAAGTTGTACTACCTTGTTCCAGTCTGTTCCGCAGGTGATTGTTTCCCTGGGTTTGATCACATCGGCAAAGCAGAGTTTGATTGGCAGTTGCCCAAAAGCCAATTGGCGGGATACTGCCGATGGGTTGTAAAATTCATATGTAATGTTGGTGTTTTTCCCGCTGCCGAATGTGTTTACTGGAATTGCCCTGGGAGTGATGATAGCCATCATGAGCTCATTATCTTGATTCAGAGTGTCATCGGCAAAGTTGAAAAGAAGGGGGAATCTGTTTTCTTCGTCGATATAAGGCACCCAGGCCCTATGATCACGAGAAAGGCCATTATAGAAGCTTTGAAAGAATCTGCCGATTTGGTCTTCGTTGGCTTCTGTTCCAGGAAGGACAATTATGGCTTCACCAAAATTGAGGGGTGAGCGTGTTGCCGATTCATCATCCCCGAGCACATAATCTTCAGCAATTTCTCGTGGGAATTGTTGAGCAAAAAAGTCCCATTGCAAACGTTTGTGCATATGGGCATTCAGCCACATGTTGATGAACCACCACGGGCCTCCCAGGTTGCCGATGGGTTCGCCAAGCAGGAGTTTCTGAGACACTTGGTGAAGAAGGTGATAAGTAGAGCTCAGAAGGTATCGGCCAAGAGGAAACCTTACGCCATTAGCCAGAAGTTCAGCTGCAGGGAGGAAGGCGTTGGTTGGTCCTACTGATCGACCACAGAAGATAAATTTTTCTAACCACATATTCAGGAATGTGGCATGTTCCCTCTGGCTAGGTGTCCCGGTTTTCTGGTATTCTTGAATATATCCTGTCCAACCACCGATGTTACGGGTATTCACTCTATATTCAGGCTTTCTACCATAGATGGAGCCTTCATCGGCAGTTGAGATGTCCAAGCCAGTAAGCATGTGGACATCGGCAAGGGTAGGGGTAGCTGGGCCATGTCCAAACATAAAAGTATTGGTCGTATCTGACCAGAAATAAGCAGCTGCAATTATCATTGATTCATTTTTCTGCATATCGGCAATAGAGAGCCTGATACATTGGTCTAACTTTCGCTCTGCCCAGTATACTTGCATCGATCTATTGACCCTCAAATACCAATCTTTCCATCCTTTGGTGGTTTTGGGCCAAGATCGGAATGTGTCTTTCCACAAGTTCAGAGAGAAATTTTGGGCTCTAAAGGGGATTCTGTTAACCTCTGCGTTGATCAGATCGGTTGGATCTGGGTTGCCCATTGGTCCAAGGCATTGGACATGTGGCTGATCGGTTGGGATAACTAATTTGTTGCGCAGTTCCTAAGGTTATGGAATCCAGAAGACAGAAGAAAGGAAAAATCACCAACTGAATAAATTTGCAAAAAGATCAAAGTAAAAGGTAATGGAAGTGGAGCGAACCGCGGGGACGTCGAAGTTGATGGCCATTGTCTTGAGGAAGGTGGAGATACGAGCCGGGGACTTGAAGTTAGCGCCGGAGAAGGGTTCTTGTTGGTTGAGGTCGCGCGGTTGTTCGTCGGAGTCGCCGCCGGAGAGAGAGAATGCCAAGGATTGGAGGCTGAAGATAGAAAATGAGGGTTCTGGAGAAATCTATTTATAAGCCGGCCAGGATAAGGGTATTTTGGACTTATCTCTATGACGCGCGCATATAGGTCAAGGCGGTGCAGGGGGATATGGTAACTATTCGTGCGATAATCAGGGGATTGTACAGATGAGTTAATAACAAGTAATCATGACTTGGAAGGGATATTGATACATGATATTTTAATTCTTAAAATGGCAGCATTATCATGTTAGGATCTTGCCGATGGGTTATTATTTTGGTATCTCAATCAAGGCAAGAGTGGTTGGCGATTGTGCGATATTTACTGAAGTGCGTGGATCAAGATTAGATTTGATTGGATTTGATAACAAATCAAGTTTTGGCTTGGAGAATGAGTTACGGTAATTGGGCAAAGGCAAGCGTTATCTGGAGTAAATTTCGGAGCATTAATGGTTTTATACTCCGAAATTGGGGGGCATGTGTTGACACCGTTTTTTGCACATGTCAAAATAATCGGAGTGGACCAATCGGCAAGGGGAAAGTTATTGAATACTTTGATAGCCAATGAAAGCCAGTTTGTAAAAATGGTTGCCGATAGTTGGTGATGATCGATGGAAAGGTTGATTTGGACTCGGGCGTTGCCGATGAGGTTGGAGGAGTTGTTGTCGATGCCGATGAAGGAAGACTTAAAGACTACTGCCGATGAAACAGGGAGTATGCCGATGAAGGAAGACTTGAAGACTACTGCCGATGAAGCAGGGAGTATGCCGATGAAGGAAGACTTGAAGCCTGCTGCCGATGAAATAGGGAGTATGCCGATGGGAAGGAGGACAGTGAGATTTCCATCGTAATTAAGGCGGACAGGGAAATAGATAGGAGTTGGTTTCCTTTTCTGTATTTGTTAGGTTATGATTCGTGTAAGAGTCACGTGTTTCCTTAGATACGGGATTGGTGTCCTAGTTGTGTTTGGTTGTGTCTCTTTAGATCAGGGTATAAATATGGAGTAAAGGGCAATGTAATAGATAACATCAATCAATATCAAAACCAACTTTTACTCCTATTTACATCTACTTTTCGGCGACTTCGTCAATTTGCATATTTTTCTTTTTACGAGTTCTCATTGATTCGGCGAGCTGCATCGCTTCAGTGCGATCTTCGGCGATTCTCGAGTTCCGCGTGAGCACCTCTTGGCCGTGACTTCCGGGCGTATCGCTGTTGTCAGGACCAAAGTGTTCGTTTCTTCATCCTTGTCGATTAGCAGGTCAAATCGACTGGCACGCTTTGGATATCGATTCGGGTATTAGCCCTTTGTGTTTGCAGATCACTTTTGCATCAACAGAAGCCTTGAAGTGGTCCTGTGTTGAAGAAGTCTTCTGAGTGATGTGCGCTTTTTCGAAGAAAAGGGCACCCACTAGGTGTAGCCCCCGAGCCTCTTGCTATTTGGAACAAAAGTTGGAGGGTCTTGAATGTTTATCGTTGGAAAAAGTGAAAATCTCTTCTGAGGATATGTATCCTGCAGCCCCCGAGCATATATCTAGGTTCAAGAAGAACACGGATAAAGGATCTTTTGTCATGTTCTTAGGTAGCCTGCTTTCTGCAGTTGAGTTGGTTGAATGGTACGTAGTCATGGGTTGCACAGTGTTGGCATATTATTTTGGATATTCTACTCTTGAGTGCTTGTGTGTACACATGTGGTAGCTTTTCCTTTACTGCTTTCTGTCACTTCTTTGATTGTTTCGTCAGGTTGAATTTGTTGGTGCACCTAGATACCATTGAAGAAACAGAGCTTGAAGTTGATGATTAAGTCGGGAAGATTGCTGAGAATCTTAATATCAATATTTCTTCTCCTGATGACAATGCTTGTCTTGGTTGTAATCGTCTTTTGCACTCTAGCTTTTTTGTAAAGAACAATATACTCTATCGCCTTGTATGAAGATTTTTATCTTTCGATGTAGCTTCCTTTTGTTTCTCTGCATGGATGTCTTCACCTTGTTGGTTCCTCAGACGAGTCGTGTAAGTGATCAGAATTTTTTCTGAGTAGTTGCTTCTTGGGCGTGGCACGCATCCATAGCTTAGAGTAGTCGAGTTGTTTCGTCCATTGTGGAATAGCTCCTTGATAGGTTGAGCGCTTGTCTGCCTCTCATCCGTGCTGTACAAACAACTTGGGGTAGGTCGAGCGTTGGCTTGGTAGCCTTCTTACTCTCGTTAGGACTAAAAAGACTTAGGATCGGTGGGCTCAAGCATCTTTTTAGCTTTTTTGCTCTACTCGGGATGTGGCCATCTTTTTCTGGCTCTCGCCCTGGTTGTGAAAATAACCTAGGACTGGTTCGGGTTTTAGCTTATCAGCTTTCTTACCCTTATGTAAGCCTAGAAAGGCTTAGGACCGGCGAGCTCAAACATCTTTTTAGCTATTTTGCTCTCGTCCGGTAGGCTCAGGCATATTTTTAGCCATTTTGCTCTTGTTCGGTGAGCTCAAGCATCTTTTTAGCTTTTTTGCTCAACCTAGGATGTGGCCAGCTTTTTGTGGCTCTCGCCCTAGTTGTGAAAACAACCTAGGACTGGTTCGGGTTTTAGCTTATCAGCTTTCTTACCCTCATCTAAGCCCGAAAAGACTTAGGACCGATGAGCTCAAGCATTTCTGCTATTTTGCTCTCGTCTGATGAGCTCAAGCATATTTCAGTTATTTTGCTCTTATCTTCTTGTAAAAACAACTTGGGAGAAGCCAAATGTTGACGAGGAACACCATCTTTATTTTATTGATCATAAACGTCGATCTTATTCGGCTTTTTGCTACATAACTTCTGCCTTGAGTTCTTTCATGCGTAGAATCTTCTTAGTTGGCTGATGTGCCATGTATTTCTGACTTCTATCCTGTCTTCAGTCATCAACTCATATGTGCCTAGTCCAGCGACTTTTGCGATAATAAAAGGACCTTCCCATGGGCTGAGTAGTTTGTGGCGTCCGTCAGTTTTTTGTATTCTTCGTAGTACTAAGTCTCTGATTTGAAGTGATCGAGACCAAGTACTCTTGTTGTAGTGGCGTCTTAAATCTTAGAGATATCGTGTAGACTGAAGGGTAGCGTTTACTCTGACTTCTTCTGTACTGTCAAGTTCCAATCTTCGAGTGTGTTCTGCTTCTCCTTCATCATATTGCTCAATTCTTGGTGATGTCCAGATCAGGTCGGCAGGTAATATGGCTTCTAATCCGTATACTAGGAAAAAAGGTGAGTATCCGGTGGCTCTGCTTACTTGAGTTCGTAGTCCCCATACTACTTTGGGTAATTCTTTAGTCCATTTGGATCCATAGTCCTGTAGTTCTTCATACAATCTGGGTTTTTATCCGGCTAGTATGAGTCCATTAGCCTTTTCTACTTATCCGTTGGCTTCTGGATGTGCGACGATGCGTAATCTATGCTGAAGCCGCAATCCTGTGCCCAACTTTGGAATTCTGCAGCTGTGAAGGGGGGAACCCAAATCTGTGATGATTTGATTGGGCATGCCGAAGCAGTGCATAATGTCTTGGATGAACTCGACTGCTTTGGCTGCGTTGTATTTCACGAGTGGTTTGTATTCAATCCATTTAGTGAACTTGTCGATTGCCACAAAGATGTACTCGAAACCGCCTTTTGCTTTCTTAAGAGGCCCTACTTGATCTAGCCCCCAACAGGAGAAAGGCCAAGCGAGAAGGATGCAGATAAGATTGTGTGCTGGGACGTGCGCTTGTCTTGCAAACATTTGGCAACCTTTACACTTTCTGACAAGTTCTTCTGCGTCTTTTAAAGCAGTTGGCCAGTAGAATCCGGTGCGGAATGCTTTGCCGACCAGCATTCTTGAAGCGGCATGATTTCCACAGCAACTTGAGTGGATTTCATCTAGGATCTCTTTGCCTTTTTCTGATGAGATACATTTTAGGAGTACCCCGGATGATGCGGCTCTTCGGTAGAGTTTGTCGCCTACTAGGACGTAATTCTTGCTTCTTCGAACAACTCGGGTAGCTTCTTTTTTTTCTACTGGCAACTTATTTTCTTTGATATAATCAATAAAGTCCTGAGTCCATGAGGTAGTGATTATCAAAACCTGGATGCCCGGAGCTAGGAGATCAGAGGTTATCTCACCGGGTTGTTTGATAGAAGGAACTGATAGCTCGTGTACGCACACGCCAGGTGGGACCTTCGCCCTATCTGATCCGAGCTTGGCAAGGACATCTACTGCAATATTTAAATCACGCAGGACATGTAAAATTTCTAATCCTTGAAAATGTTTTTTGAGTTTTCGTATTTCAGCGCAGTAAGCGCCCATGTTGTCTTTGGTGCAGTCCCAATCTTTGTTGACTTGGTTGATGACTACTGCCAAATCGCCGTAGACAAGTAGTCACTTGATCCCAAGGGTGATGGCTACTCGAAGCCCATGGATAAGGGCTTCATATTCTGCTTCGTTGTTTGTAGCTTGCCATAATATCTGTAGGACATATCTGAGTTGTTTTCCGTCTGGGGAGATGAACAGAATGCCTGCTCTAGCTCTACCTAGTTTGAGTGATCCATCAAAGTACATCTTCCAATAGGTCGAGGATGGCATCTGGCGTAGGTTGTTGGATTTCCGTCCACTCGGTAATGAAATCAGCAAGGGCTTGAGATTTGATTGACTTCTATGGGGTGAAATCGACATTGAGAGCGCCAAGTTCAACTGCCCACTTAGATATGCACCCTATTGCGTCTCTATTGTGTAGGATGTCTCCGAGTGGGAAATCTGTCACCACCGTAATTTTGTGGCTTTCAAAATAGTGACGAAGCTTGTGGGTACCAGATCTTTGATTCTGACAATACCTCGCTGATGTAGTATATGGGACGCTGTACTTTGTATGCGTGCCCTTCTTCTTCTCTCTCTACGACTATTGCTGCGCTGATCATAGTAGAGGTTGCCGCAATGTACAACATCATGTCTTCGTGTTTCTTTGGTGGTGTGAGAATGGGCGAGGAGGTGAGGTACGCCTTAAGGCTTTCAAAAGCCTCCTTGGCTTCTTCTGTCCACTCGAACTTACCCATCTTCTTTAGTAGCTTAAAGAAAGGTAGTCCTTTTTTGCCGAGTCTTGATATGAACCGATTGAGGGCCACCATGCAGCCTGTTAGTTTTTGCACATCTTTGATACATCGAGGGTCCATCTCTGTTATGGCTCGAATTTGCTTGGTGCTGGCCTCGATTCCTCGGTGACTGACCAAGAATTCGAGTAGTTATCCTAATGGTACCCCGAACACACACTTCTTCAGATTTTCAAAAGTTTGTCTCAAGTCTTCAATTAGTGTGTCCGAGTTCTTTGTCTTTACTACCACATCATCCACATAAGCTTCCGCGTTCTCGCCAATTTGCTCACCAAGGCATGTTTGGATAGCTCTCTAATAAGTAGCTCCAGCGTTCTTGAGTCCAAATGACATAGTTTTGTAACAGTAGGCGCCGAACAGAGTGATGAAAGATGTCTTGCTCTGATCTTCTTCCTTTAATGCGATCTGATGATATCCTGAATAGCAATCAAGAAAGGATAATAGGGCAGATCCTGTTGTTGAATCAACTATCTGATCGATGCATGGTAATCCAAACGGGTCTTTTGGGCAATGTTTGTTGAGGTATGTATAGTCAACGCACATGCGCCACTCGTCCGTGTTCTTTTTCTATACCAAAACTGGGTTAGCCAGCCAATCAGCATGAAGGATCTCTCTTATGAACCCTGCTACCATTAGCTTTGCAATCTCCTTTTTGATTGTTGCCTTCTTGTTAGGTGAGAATTGTTGTAGTCGTTGTTTCACTGGCTTGGAGCCTTCATTAACATCAATTCTGTGCTCAGCCAACTCCCTTGGAACACCTAGGCATGTCGGCCGGCTTCCAAGCGAAGATATCTTTGTTGTCCCAAAGAAAGTTGGTGAGCGTGAGTTCCTATTTCACCGAAAGGTGGGCACTGATGGTTGCCGTCTTGGAGGGGTCACCGGTGCCCAGGTCAATTTGCTTGATGTCGGCTTCTTTTGGTGGTGCGAGGATGCTGGGCCTCTTAGCCGGGATCTCTAGTTCTTCCGAGTTCATTTTTGTAGCAATAGTGGCTATCTCTTCCCTTCCGCTGGCAGCTTGTGCCTTGGCTGCAATTTGGATTGCCTGAACATCGCAGTCAAAAGCACGCTTGAGATCACCTCGGAGAGAAAGAACACCGCTGGGTCCCGGCATTTTAAGAAAGAGGTACGGGTAGTGTGGAATCACCATGAATTTTATCAGTGCTGGTCGCCCGAGGTGGCGTGATATGATGACTCAAAGTCTGCAACCTCAAATTTGATAAATTATGTACGGTAGTTTAAGGGAGTCCCAAAAGTAACCGGTAGAGTGATTTGTCCAAGCGGCATGGCTGCCTTGCCGGGTACTATATCGTAGAAAGGGACACTTGTTGGGGTAATCATCCTGATGAGTTGTAGCCCCATCTTCCTTAGCGTCTCTAAAAAGATGATGTTGAGCCCAGTTCCTCCATCAATTAGCACTTTTGTGACGGTCATTCCCACAATTGTCGGATCCAAAACTAGTGGGTAGTGACCTGCATTCCCTACGCTAGTCCATTTGTCTTCTCTTGAGAACTGGATTGGATACTGCGACCAATTGAGGTATCTGGGAGTAGCTGGTTCTGCTGCCATGATGGTTCATAGGGCCAGTTTGTCCTTATGCTTGCTCCTAGAACCTAGGACCCCGGCAAAGATCACTGCTACCGTCCCCTTGGACTTCTGGAATCCCTTATCTTCATGGCTGTCTTCGCCTTTTTTATAGTTGTCTTCCTTCTTGTCCTCCTTATTATCTTTCCTTGTATAATGGTCAATGAAGAAATAGCATTCTTCGGTTGTGTGATTTCCTTTAGGGTGCCAAACACAATGCATATTTTCAATGTCTTCGTACTTTCAGGGTTTCAAAAATTTCTTCGACTTGTCTGCCATTGCTATGGTGTTGTTAGGGTCCACGCTTTCTTTCCTGATGCCTATTGCTTTGGCGATTTTGTCTGTCTTGGTTGTCCCGGTTGTTTCTATCTGGGAATCTTTCTCTTGTTTTCTCTTCTGCTATGATCATCTTCTCTACTGTGCGTCTGAACTCTTCATTATTCCTCGAATTTTCTTTGCAAAAGTCCTAAAATTGCCATCTGGTGATGATCCCGTTGGAGAAAGCTTCAATTACTTCTCATTCTATGATGTCATGTACTTGAGCACGCAGTTCACCAAATTGTCAGTAGTAATCTCTGAGACTTTCACCTCCTTTCTGCTTGAGTCCTTTTAGTTCTATATGAGTGATGGGGTGCGTAATGATACCTGCGAAAATTTTTGCAAAAAGCTCTTTGCAAGTCCTCCCAGCCTCTGATTGACCCTGGGTTCAATTTATCGAATCATTGGAGGGGCATGGTTTCTAGGGCCATGGGAAAGAATAATGCCTTGATGTCATTGTTTCCTCCGGCTAGTTCGATTGATTGTGAGTAGATCCTGAGCCACTGCCTTGGTTTCAGTCTTCCCATCATACTTGGAGTGGTTTGATGGTTTGAACTTGTGAGGCAGTCGTACTAAAGCAAGTTGGCTTGAAAAATAGGGGAACCTATCGTGTGTTCTGGCTTCTCTGTATTCTGACTCAGCCCCTCCTTCTAGCCAGCTATCGTTCTGGCAAGAGTAGTTCTGTGGGACTATTTGGATGGGTATTCTACTCCTGATTTCCTTAGGTTGTTCAACTCGGTTGCTTTGATTGCGGAGCCTTCTGCCTTCTCCATTGTGGCTTTTGCTTGGTCCTAGCCTTTCAAAAGCGAACTTCCTCTGACTTAAGCTTTCCTACCTATGAGATGTAGTCCTGGTGGGTAATCTTGAGCGGGTCCTTCTGTCGTGTGTCCTTGGAGCTATTGACCGGAGAATGTCCCGGAGCTGTTCTTATTCTTCATCGGGGTGCGAGATTGCTTCAAGTTCTTCTAGCGTTTCTCGAATCCTGTTGAAGGGTGCATTTGCCGCGCGTTTTTCTTCCTGCCTCTAGCAGTGATTTCTTCTTATTGTACTCGGCCAGATCTGACTCATATCTGATCCAAGCTTCTTTGCGCTGCCTGTCACGGTGTTGGCATCCCTGCTTTAATTTATTCCTCCTTTATCTAGCTTGTTTTTTGCTCTTTGTCTCACCATCATGCCCCTAGGTGAAGGGTGATATATTTGATTCAGATTCGTCTGAGGATCTGATGTCGGGTGCTTCTGGAGGACCCAATAGTGATCGAGGACGGCAAACCATGAATATCTCCCGAGCACGAAGTGGTCTGTTATTGATGTTAGTTTCCTCATTATCCGAGTTGTTGAGAACTTCAGTGGAGGCTTCAGCGTTGTAGATCGAATCTCCTTCTTAGTAGGGCAGAGTCGTTGTAGTCAGTCGTACCGATAAGTCAGGTACTTTCATCTTCAGGGATAGAGCCTGGCCAGTGAACGATGCAGTCTTGAGATGTTATAGTCAGTTATAGGCCTTCCTGAGCTCCTCTCAATGGTATTGTTCGCACTGGACTAATGGATTCTTCGAGCTATGTCTGATAGGATGTTGCCACACCGTGGGGCCTACTCAGGAAAGGTCTCGACTTCTTGAAAAACTTTGGATGTATTCCGAGTTGAATTCTTGATAGACTAAGGCCGCGTTGCGGAGTCCTAGCGGAAAAGAACTCGGACTATCATAGAAAGAACTCGGGTGACGCTCCATCTCAGTTGCGGAGCCCGAGTTTGGGTCAGATGTGAAGGGTCATGGAATCTGAGTCTGATCAGACACTGCGAGCCGCTTGAGTCTTCCAGCGAGTTGGTTTATCGTAGTCGTCAAAATAGTGAAATCTTCATGGTGATCTGAATCTTTGAGGAGACGGCTTTAGAGCTTGCCGCCGTTGTCCACTTCGCAGACCCATGATCCGAAGATGAAGGTTGATCCCCTTGAGAAGATCATGTTGTCGAGGTCCGCTGAGCTCTCGGATGCAAATCCGCTGAAAGCCCCTACCTGGCGCGCCAGCTGTCGATGTTTCACCACCGATAGCCTACCACAGGGGGTACCCGGGGTAGTTGTTCAGGCTTCAGCGTATGCTGGAGTTGACGGATTAACGCAAGAGACAGTCGATTTATCCTGGTTTGGGCCCTCAACTGTGATCGAGTAACAGCCCTACGTCCAGTCGGCATTAGCCTTTGTGTTGGATTGATCGTAATATTGTGTAC
This sequence comes from Miscanthus floridulus, assembly GCF_019320115.1. Lineage (NCBI taxonomy): Eukaryota > Viridiplantae > Streptophyta > Magnoliopsida > Poales > Poaceae > Miscanthus > Miscanthus floridulus. The sequence continues at coordinate 105,072,905 of NC_089596.1, forward strand.
AATCGTTCTCTCTCTCTTGTCTCTTCTGTTGAGACTTCTGACCTACCGATCTAGGAAGCCCTGCCCTCCTTTATATAGTCCAGGAGGCAAGAGTCCTAGTCGGTTTACAATGTAGAGTCCTAGTAGGATTATAGGGTAGTATTACTACTAGGATTACATGGGAGGAATCCTAGTTAGGCTAGATCTTCTCTCTTCCTTACGGGGTATCCCATGGGTCCCACATCGACAGCGAGCTCAAGCATCTTTTTAGCTCTTTTACTCTCATCCGGTTGTGAAAACAACTCGGGATAGACCATAATAAGACAAATGTTGACCATGAACACCATCTTTATTTTATTGATCATGAATGTCAATTTCATGTGGCTCTCTTACTACATAAATTCTGCCTTGAGTTCTTTTACGTGTAGAATCTTCTTAGTTGGCTGATGTGCCATGTATTCCTAACTTCTACTCCATCTTCAGTCATTAACTCGTATGTGCCTGGCCCGGTGACTTTTGCGACAATAAAAGGACCTTCCCATGGGCTGAGTAGTTTATGGCATCCGTCAGTTTTTTATATTCTTTGTAGTACTAGGTCTTCGATTTGAACTGAGCGAGGCTGAGTACTTTTGTTGTAGTGGCGTCTTAAACCTTGGAGGTATCAAGCTGACTGAAGGGTAGCGTTTACTCTGACTTCTTTTGTACTGTTGAGTTCTAATCTTTGGGTGTGTTCTGCTTCTCCTTCATCATATTGCTCAATCCTTGGTGATATCCAAATCAGGTCAGCAGGTAATACAGCTTCTGATCCATAGACTAGGAAAAAAGGTGAGTATCCGGTAGCTCTGCTCACTTGAGTTCGTAGCCCCCATACTACTTTGGGCAACTCTTCAATCCATTTAGAGCCATAGTCCTCTAGTTCTTCATACAATCTGGGTTTTAATCCGGCTAGTATGAGTCCATTAGCTCTCTCTACTTGTCCGTTGGCCTCTAAGTGTGCGACTGATGCATAATCTATGCTAATGCCGCAACCCTATGCCCAACTTTTGAATTCTATAGCCGTGAAGGGAGAACCCAAATATGTGACGACTCGATTGGGCATGTTGAAGCGGTGCATAATGTCCTGGATGAACTCGACTGCTTTGGCTGCGCTATATTTCACGAGTGATTTGTATTCAACCCACTTGGTGAACTTGTTAATTGCCACAAAGATGTACTCAAAACCACCCTTGGCTTTCTTGAGAGGCCCTACTTGATCTAGCCCCCAGCAGGAGAACGGCCAAGCGGGCGGGATGCAGATGAGATTGTGTGCTGGGACGTGAGCCTGTCTTGCAAACATTTGGCAACCTTTACATTTTCTAATGAGTTCTTCTATGTCTTTCAAAGCTATTGGCCAGTAGAATCCGGTATAGAATACTTTACCGACCAACGTTCTTGAAGCGGCGTGATTTCCACAGCAACCTAAGTGCATTTCGTCTAAGATCTATTTTTCTTTTTCTGATGAGACACATTTTAGGAGTACTCCTGATGATGTGGCTCTTCTGTAGAGTTTGTCTCCCACTAGGACATAGTTCTTGCTTCTTTGAACAACTAGGGTAGCTTCTTCTTTATCTGCTGGCAACTTATTCTCTATGATATAATCAATAAAAATCTGAGTTCATGAGGTGGTAATTACCAAAATCTAGATGCCTGGAGCTAGGAGTTCTGGGGTTATCTCACCGGGTTGTTTGATAGAGGGAGCTGACAACTCCTCTACGAACACGCCAGGTGGGACCTTTGCCCTGTCCGATCCGAGCTTGGCGAGGATGTCTGCTGCAATATTTAAATCATGCACGACATGTAGAATTTCTAGCCCTTGAAAATGTTTCTCGAGTTTTCGTATTTCAGCACAGTAAGCGCCCATGTTGTCTTTGGTACAGTCCCAATCTTTGTTGACTTGGTTGACGACCACTGCCAAATCACCGTAGACAAGTAGTCACTTGATCCCAAGAGTGATGGCTACCCGAAGCCCGTGGATAAGAGCTTCGTATTCTGCTTCATTGTTTGTAGCTTGCCATAATATCTGAAGGACATATTTGAGTTGTTTTCTATCTAGAGAGATGAAGAGAACGCTTGCGCCAGCTCTGCCTAGTTTAAGTGATCTATCAAAGTACATCTTCCAATGGTCGGAGATGGCATCTAGCATAGGTTGTTGGATTTCTGTCCATTCGGCAACAAAATCAGCAAGGGCTTGAGATTTGATTGACTTTCGTGGGGTAAAATCGATGTTGAGAGCGCCAATTTCAACTGCCCACTTAGATATGCGCCCTGTTATGTCTCTATTGTATAGGATGTCTCCGAGTGGGAAATCTGTCACCACAGTAATCTTGTGGCTTTCAAAATAGTGGTGACGCTTGCGGGAGGTGATCAGGAGGGCGTAGAGTAGTTTTTTATTCTGATAGTACTTCGTTGATATAGTATACGGGACACTGTACTTTGTACACGCGCCCTTCTTCTTCTCTTTCTATGACGATTGCTGCACTGATCACCGTAAAGGTTGCCGCAATGTATAACATCATGTCTTCATGTTTCTTTGGAGGTGTGAGATCGGGTGAGGAGGTGAGGTATGCCTTAAGGCTTTCGAAAGCCTCCTTGGCTTCCTCTGTCCACTCGAACTTGCCCATCTTCTTTAGTAACTTGAAGAAAGGTAGCCTTTTTTCACCGAGTTGTGATATAAAATGATTGAGGGCTGCCATGCAACCTGTCAGTTTATGCACATCTTTGACACATCAAGGAGGGCCTATCTCTGTTATAGCTCGAATTTGCTTAGCACTAGCCTTGATTCCATGATGACTGACCAAGAATCCGAGTAGTTGTCCTGATGGTACTCTGAATACACACTTGTTTTGGTTCAATTTCCACTACCACTTCTTCAGGTTTTCAAAAATTTGTTTCAAGTCTTCAATTAGTGTGTCCGGGTTCTTCGTCTTTACTACTATGTCGTCCACATATGCTTTTGCGTTCTCGCCAATTTGCTCACCAAGGTATGTTTGGTTAGCTCTTTGGTAAGTAGTGCCAGCGTTCTTGAGTCCAAATGACATGATTTTGTAGCAGTAGGCGCCGAACAACGTGATGAAAGATGTCTTGCTCTGGTCCTCTTCCTTTAACACAATCTGATGATATCCCAAATAGCAATCAAGAAAGGACAATAGGGCAGATCCTGCTGTTGAATCAACTATCTGATCGATGCGTGGTAGTCCAAACGAGTCTTTCGGGCAATGTATGTTGAGATCTGTGTAGTCGATGCACATGCGCCACTCGGTCATGTTCTTTTTCTGTACTAAAACTGGGTTGGCCAGCCAATCTGGATGAAAGATTTCTCTTATGAACCCTACTGCCATTAACTTTGCAATCTCCTTTTTAATTGTCGCCTTTTTGTCAGGCAAGAATCGTCATAGCCGTTGCTTCACAGGCTTGGAGCCTTCATTGACATCAATTCTATGCTCAGTCAACTCTCTTGAGACACCTGGCATGTCAGCCGGCTTCCAAGCGAGGATATCATTGTTGTTCCAAAGAAAGTTGGTGAGCGCGAGTTCCTATTTTGCCAAGAGGTGGGCACTGATGGTTGCCGTCTTGGAGGGATCACCAGTGCCTAGGTCGATTTGCTTGATGTCAGTTTCTTTCGGTGGTGCGATGATGCTGGGCCTCTTAGCCAAGATCTCTAATTCTTTCGGGTTCATTTCTGCAGCAACAGTGGCTATCTCTTTTCTTCTGCTGGCAGCTTGTGCCTTGGACGCAATTTGGATCGCCTGAACATCGCAGTCAAAAGCACGCTTCAGATCACCTCGGAGAGAGAGAACACCGTTAGGTCCTAGCATCTTAAGCAAGAGGTACGGGTAGTGTGGTATCTATCCGGGAACCTTTCTCGTGTTTTCTCCTCTGCAGTGATCATCTTCTCTACTATGCGTCTGAATTATTCATTGTTTCTCGGGTTTTCTTTGCATAAGTCCTAAAATTGTCACCTGGCCATGATCCCATGAGAGAAAGCTTCAATTACTTCTCGTTCGATGATGTCATGTACTTGAGCACGTAGCTCACCAAATCATCGATAGTAATCCCTGAGACTTTCACCCCCCCTTCTGCTTGAGTCCTTTTAATTCTACGTGAGTGATGGGGTGTGTAATGATACCTGCGAAATTTTCACAGAAAGCTCTTTACAAGTCCTCCCAGCCTCTAATTGACCCCGGGTTCAATTTGTCAAACCATTAGAGGGGCATGGTTTCTAGGGCCATGGGAAAGAACAATGCCTTGATATTGTCGTCTCCTTCGGCTAGTTCAATTGATTGCGAGCAGATCCTGAGCCACTGCCTGGGCTCGGTCTTGCTATCATATTTAGAGTGGTTTGACGGCTTGAACTTGTGAGGCAGTCGTACTGAAGCAAGTCGGTTTGCAAAACAGGGGAATCTATCATGCATTCCAGCTTCTCTGTATTCTGATTCAACCCCTCCTTCCGACCAGCTATCGTTCTAGTAAGAGTAGTTTTGTGGGGCTGTTTGGATGGGTACTCTGCTCCTGCTTTCCCTTGGTTGTTCGACTCGGTTACTTTGACTATGGCCCCTTCTACTTTTTCTATTGTGGCTTTCGCTTGGCCCTAGTCTTTCGAAAGCGGACTTTCTTTGACTTTGATTTTCTTGTCTGTGAGATGCTGATCTGGTGGGTAGTCTTGAGCGAGTCTTTCTGTCGTGTGTTCTTAAGGCCGTTGACCGGAGAATATCCTGAAGTCGTTCTTGTTCTTCATTGGGGTGCGAGACAGCTCTGAGTTCTTCCAATACTTCCCGAATTTTGTCATACGGGGAATTGTGCATCCTAGGTTGCATGCCTTTCTTCAGCTTCTTGTTCTGATTTCTTCTTATTGTACTCGGCTATATCCGATTCGTACTTATCCCAAGCTTCTTTGCGCCGCCTAGAACGGCATTGGCGTCCCTGCTTCAATTTGTTTCTCCACTCTCGGGCTTGTTTCTAGCTTTCGATTTCACCATCATATCCTTGGGTAAAGGGTGATATATTAGATTCGGATTTATCTGATGATCTGATGTCGGGTGCTTCTGTAGGGGCCAATGGTGATCGGGGATGGCGAACCATGAATACTTCTCGAGCATGAAGCGTTCTGTTATTGATGTCGGTTTCCACATTATTAGAGTCATTGAGAACTTTAGTAGAGGCTTCAGCGTCGTAGATTGAATCTTCTTCTTGGTAGGGTAGAACCGTTGTCGTTGTCGTGCCAACTAGCCGGGTATGGTCATCCTCAGGAATAGAGCCTAGCCAGTGGACGATGTAGTCTTGAGATGTTATAGTCAGTACGAGGCCTTCCTGAGCTCCTTTCAGTGGCACTCTTCGCATCAGACTGGTAGATCCTTCGAGCTATGCCTGATAAGATGTTGCCTTGTTATGGAGCCCAAATGGAAAAGGACCTGGCTTCTCGAGGGAAATCTGAAGGTACTCTGAGTTGAATCTTTGACGGACCAAAGCCGCATTGCGGAGTCCTAGCGGAAAAGAACTCGGACCATCATGGAAAGAACTTGGGTAAGACTCCATCTCGGATGCGGAGCTTGAGTTTGAGTCGGATGCGGTTGGCAGTGAAATCTGAGTTGGATCAGATATCACGAGCCGCGCGAATCTTCCGTCGAGTTGATCTGTCGTAGTCGTCGAAATAGCGAGGTCTTCATGATGAACTGAATTTTAGAGGAGACGGTCTTGGAGCTTACCATCGTAGTCCGCCTAGCAGATCCATGATCCAAAGATGAAGGTTGATCCCATCGAGAAGATCATGTTGTCGAGGTCCGTCGAGCTCTTAGATGCGAATACGCTGAAAAGCCCCTACCTGGCGCGCCAGCTGTCAATGTTTTACCACCGATAGCCTGCCACGGGGATACCCGGGGCAGTTGTTCGGGCTTCGGTGTATGCTGAACTCGACGGTTAACGCAAGAGACAGTCATTTTATACTGGTTCGGGCCCTCGACCGTGATCGAGTAATAGCCTTTACGTCTAGTCGGCGTTAGCCTTTGCGTTGGATTAATTGGTATGTTGTGTTATGTCGTCTCTCGTACAGGGGTGCCCATGGCCTCTCTTTACATCGACAGAGAAGGCTGTGGTGCGATTATAATCCTAGTCGGATCCAAAGAAGGTGTTCTGAACTAAATACAGAAGGTACTTTCCATAGGAATCCGGCTAGTCTGGCCAATTCTACTCGGAGTCGGTGTAGCAGACGCTGCACCTCTTCTCGCTCCTGCCCGTAGGCCAGGCCAGGGCCCACGGCCTATAGTCACATTGCTAGGGAACCCTATGGACCCCGCATCGACAGTATTATATTATACTAGCAAATATGCCCGTACGTTGCAGCGGGAGAGAAAAAACTATCAAGCATTCGTGCAAAACGATAACGTGAATGCTACATATCTACTTATGTTTTATCCTTTTATAATTTATTTTATGATGACCATGACATCCATAATATAAGTTAATGCTAACAATAAATAACAATGTCTTACTGAACCTGTATCAAATTGAAATACACCTTGGTATGTTTTTCCTTTCATTGCAAAGCACATAATTATTTAGCTATAAGTATATCATAACTTTAATTTTTCATAATACCCATGTGTTTCTATGACTCAATATCGATCTTTGTAGCTTTTTTGATGCATCATGTCAACCTCCGTAATTTTTTTGTCAATGTGTCCAGGATTTATCTGTCCACCAATAATTGAGACATCTCTTGAATTTTCAGACGACAGTCCTTGTCAGGAATTAAATAAATACATTTGTATAGATTTCATTAGATAATAATCTGCGAAGTTTTTGGTTCATGAAATATTTAGTTGTGCCGCAAAACTGGTTTGGCATTTTTATTATTTTTCTATGATTTTGGTGAATTTTGTAATATCTCTGTTTTTATAGAAAAAGAGAAAAACGAAAGAAAAGAAAAAAGGCTTGCATGGGCTTGATCCAACCCACAATAAAGCCGGCCCAACTGCAAGAATTTAACCCAGGTCGAAAAAGAAGCCCACCAGGAGAGGCCCACTCGGATCTGAATATTTTGCACCAGGAACTCTGATATATTTCAAAAACTATGAAGGTCCTCCCATCTTTTCTTTCTCTCTAGTATCTTTACATCTAGAACCTCATATTTTTTTCTATTATTTTCCCTACTCCTAATCTCTGTTGGCAATGAGACCGAGACCGAGCCGGTGATTGGGGGAGGAAGAGGCATAAAAAAAATACGACGGAAATTTTGTCTTTTTATTATTAGGTATAAATTCCAAATTGGAAGCTGATGTATTCATATTGGGGGAAAGCCGCAACATACATCAGGGACATAAGATTGGCACATGATTAATATGGAAACTCATAAGAAAATTACATGGAAAGATTTGTGCTCCTTCACCCCAACGGCTCCGAGATGCTCCATCAGACCTGATGAGCCGATACATAGCATCGCCCTAAGCTGACGTACATCGGCATGTATGCATGCTTCGTCAGTCAGTCAGATGGACATAGACATTGGGTACAGGACCAATATATCCAGAGCCATCCATCGGTATACTACTCCAGTATGTACAAAATATTTGTTTCTATATCGACTGGATAGAGCATCAACCAGGTTCTTCTGTACTTTAGTCGATGAATACAAAAAAAATTATGAAGGTGACAGCCGATGACACACAAGCCAGTAAAAAGCCGATGAGATATGTCTATCGGCTACATGCTATTCAGATGAATTCGGTGACAAATTAATTATGAAGAAGGGTGATGCGTAATAATGGGCGAAGAGATTTGTTGCAAGTTCATCACCAGGACCGATATTCTAAGTGTATGCATGTGTTCTAGCTGATAGCCTGGATGGTAATTTTTCTGCCTGCTGTTTTCACATTGGAAAGCTCAGGATCGATGTATGGGTTAGAAGGCAGCAATCATATTGGAGATTACCAGCTATTCGAATATTCAGGAAGCTTGCACGCTAGTAGGAAAGATGCGAGATATGTGGCCGGATTGAGATTGGACTACGACAAGACTTCATGAAGGAAACAACTGTCTCGTAAATTCTTGCATCAGCTATTTCCTCTTCTATATATATTGGATAGCCGATAGAAAAAAAAATCTTAAGCTAATATGATTCTACAGCCAGCAAGTCAGTTGCTGATTCAAGCCCTCTGATCTAGATGTCTGTATCGGCTACATGTTCTTTAATTATTGACATTTCAGTGACTGATTGGACAATCTTGAAACCAATGAAGGAAGTAGAAAGAAGAGCTATGGATTCATCTGTCCAGACGCCCATGAGTCAAGACCGACACATTCAGTCGAGAAGCCAGCATGACCTGATTGGCCACGCTCTTCACGACCATCATCAGTGAATTGCCGCTCATCGTTGCTGTCTGGACTTTGCAATAACACGTTGAGGAAAAGGAGTCCAGACGACACAATCTTATTTATCTGATGATGGTCACATGATGAAGAAAGGGAACTATGTTCATTTAATGCGTACATGGATTGATGAAGACAGCCGACATCACTTGTGGAAAGTGTATCGGCTATTTAAAAATATTATTATATCAAGCTGCCAACGAGCTAGGTGCATGATGATGCAGGCATTGGCGAGATCGATAGACCAGAGAAGGAATCATCAACCTGAAAGTTGGAAATATAAGATAAAAATAACATGGATCCAATGCCGGTCCTGCTCAGTGAACCAATAGCCGGTACCTTCATAGGCGTATCGGCTACCTGTTCTTCGGATGATGTCATCGTGACAGCTGATGAATGATATTGCATTGACGATCGGCTATTGATATCAGCTACTGGTCAGAGTTCTTCCATCGGCTATTGATAGTGGCTAACTCGAGTACATGTAGAACATGTAGTTCTGCATGCAAGGACTTTCATGGGATGGAGGAGAAAAGATAAAAAATGCTTCCATATATTATGATTAAAGAAGAATATCAGAGCTATAATCCTAATATGGGAAACAAAAGCCGATGATAAAGCATATTACATCGGCTAAAGATGGCTCGATATGTCAGATACAAGGCAAGAAGAAGGTGAGCGGGTCCATACTACGAAAGCGGCCACCACTGATGACTTCTTCTCCGGCGTCCTAGCCAAGCCTAATGTCACCAACAACATGATAAGCTCGTCACGAGAGCCAATGCCGAGAAGATCCTTGAGATGAACGCACTCCGCGTCTCGAGCTCCTGCATCCACTACACGTCGGGGGGCCGGAACCCGCCGCACACGCACCCGCGTGCTGCCAAGATCAAAAGTACATCGTACCTATAGCGACGGTGACAGAATTTCATCCCGTTTCACAATAGTTACTAATTTAGTTAGGCCCTTAATAGCTTAATAACCACAAAGCATACATATATATAATTATTACATCTATAAATCATGTTCACAAGCAATAGTACTTTTTACGATAACAATGGATGCTACTATAACATCTTTCTCAACTGATGTTCTAACACAAGCGGTACATAGAGCATACTAAAGGTACTGATCTATACAGACTTACATAATGAAACGACGTAGCTGTGCTCCTTATACGTGGCACTCCTACTTGTAAGGCAAAATGAATATAATTAGTGCATCCTTCGGATTGGTAGCCAATGCACCATGGAACCCCTCTTTTTCATCTCTGATCGACAACCTGAACAAAGCAGCAAAATTAATAATACTGAACATACCATTTCTTTAGTTAACAAGCCAAAATTGGCCTATACATACATAGAATGAAAACAACTACCTACCAGAACAAAGACTGTCGTGACGACGAAATGCAGAAAATGCACCTTTACTGCTCTGCTGATGACTCCATGAATAAGGGAACATAAGAAAGATAGTAAGACCTATTCATATGGAAACACCCTCTTGATCTACAAAAGCGGATAACACGGGCATGGATGACATGAACCTTTCTGCGGTCCATGTCATATGCAATCAATGTTCTATCCTTCCCAAGAAGGAAAATGAAATTCCATTTTGGGTGAACTGTAATCACTCTGTACTCCTCATCACAAAGCTCAGAACCAACTTTAATATTCATGCGTCCAAACAGTTCCTTCGTGTCCATAACATGCTTCAACTTCTAGTTATTATTACCATAGTCTTCAAGTATCCACCTAGAAGCCAAGACCTATTGCAAAAATTAGCACAGCACCCACACAGGTGACCCTGAATTTGATGGATGGACATTTTAGCACCACCTGGTTTATGAATTGTCCTCCATGTCTTTTCCTCCATATCCACTGCAACTATCGCAGAGTACTCAACTATGTGCGTAAAACCATTAAGAAAAACACTTCTCAATTTTGAACGTAGAACAATACTACCCTCGCCCCATTCAGATTCCTTAAAGATCCATGCTGTAGTTTTAGATGAGTAGATCTCCACACCCACGCACGCACCCTCCACCTCAACAAATTCAATCACATGGAAGTGTGAGGACGTTGGTTCAAAACCTAGGTGAGCCTGACCAACAGAACGGATGCTACACGGTAGTACATGCTATTTATCGGTCGCCGGATTGCAGACAACATTGCGACGTAATCCATCAGGCCCAGTACACCAGCAAAGGACGAGGTCGTTGCAACAATCTGAGACTAGGACTTTTTAAGGGGGAAGGGCAAAAAGAACAAGTAGGGCCATTCACCGGTGATGCTAGTGAAGTGGCAATTGCCCTTCCACCAGCTTTCATAGAAGAAGCCGACAACAGTCTGTGAAAGCTTCTTACGTTGATAGGATTCGGAGATGATGTGTCTCCAAGAGCGACAGACACACTTGTAGTAGCACAAGGACCGGGCGGGGAGGTAGCTGAAGATGTCGGCAAGCACATTGTCTGAGAGGCTATCCACTACGTTCCTCATGTTGTGGGCCTCTTTCATCTAGAAGGACACTACCAGCCAAAGAGATGAAACCGTCTTGCCGTGGAATTGCATCAATAAACATTAGTAAGGAGATGAGTTTTAAGGAGAAGGGACGGCGATGCAAGTAAGGCCTTATTACACTTGCCTTTAGATCTGGCGGTGGTGAGCACGAGTGGCAACGCCTGTGACAACAGCAGCTCGTGCGGCGATGGTCATGAGCAGGAGCGACGATGACGAACAGCAACAACGAGGACAAGAAAAGCTACGTGTGTGGGGGGAGGGAGGGGGGCGGCGGTGGGGGGGGGGGGGAAGGTTAAGGGAGGATGTTGGGGCAGGGGTTGCTTGCTCTCTGCATGACTTTTATGCCACACGGGAATCGAACTTTCATCAGTTCCGCGTGGGAGGGTTTAAACGCGGGATTGAAAATTTTGTAACTAAGCGGCGGTGAATGCACAGTACCATCACCGACGGTTGGGTTTTATTACCACCCGGAGGCCGCCGTATGATACGGTGATGAACACTAAGGCACACAATCTTAACGTTTGGCATTGAAACAAAGCGAAACTACACACTTAGAAAACTAAGAAAAGCACAATTGCAGTACTCAGATTGAAAGGAAACCAACTTGAGTTCGATGGTGAATAATAAGGCACACAGATTTACATTGAAAGAAAGCCAAACTGCGCACTTAGAAAACATAAGGAAAGCACAAAACCAGTACTCTCGGATTGAAAGGAATCCAACTTGAGTTCGATACATTCATACCGAATAAGTAGGTGGATACTACCAAGCTAACAAGCATGCCAAAAGCTAAAATGCAGATACTAATTAGGCTGACACTATGCAAAAGTTAAAAGGCCTTCATATATACATCATTGGTTGCATAATTAACCATTCTCCATGCAGATCCTAGTCGACCTCCATGGGATCATTGTCAATCTCCATGTCATCCCGAGCCTTGACCACTATAACCCTATCCACATCCATTGGTACACTTTCGTTTAGCTCATCGACTTTGTTCACAAAGCGCTGATTCGGTGAACCAATACTAAGAACAATAAGGCTCACAAGCTACACTCCATGGATATACAAGGTCACAAACTCCAGAACGAGAAGATGCATTTTCATCTGCTGATCCAATAAAATTACTGTAGCTAGGTTAGAGGTGAAGGAGCAGAGAGCACGAGAAAGCAATACAAAGGAATATAGAATCCGATAAAGAGAAGATCCAGTGCAGTTACCTTAGATCCGGATGGAGCAGAGAAGCAGGGACGGCACGCTAAAGATTTGTGCACCGGCGAGGTTGGAGGTGAAGGAGCAGTGAGCATGCGAGAGGTTGCCTTTCGTCCGACGCTAGCAGGGTGAAGCAGAGTGGGGAATGGATGCGAGAAAGGTGTGGTAGGACCGTAAGAGTGAATATACAATTCAATAAATTGGTTGCCCCTATACTAGGGCCTAGTGTCCAGGGAAGTAGGATGCCTCCAACACATCAATTAGATACTTGGATCTACTATCATTTACAGTTCAATAAATTGAACATCTGGATAATCACCTTGCATTTAGTTCAACAATAGTTGTACAATAGTGATAGATTTTAGTCTGACACATCAGTCGATACTTGGTTGTACTAGCATTTATATTTTAATAAATTGAACACCTGGATAATCAACTTGCATTTAGTTTAACAATAGTTGTATAAAAGTGACAGATTTCAGTCCGATACATCATAAATTGATACCTGAATCTACTGTAGTGAACTAAGCAAATTGCCAATGAACATGCCAAGAACTAAGGTAAGTACAAAATAGGTGAAAGAAGAACAGGAAGCACATTTCTTTCTCAAAGGTATGAAATCTTCCATCATCTTCGTTAGAACCCTAGCCATTTCTTCAATCCGTGGCATAATCTCTTCCTCCTCTTGCAGATGTTCTTCATTTGTTGTAACATTGGCCTCCAGTCTTTAGCTCCCAAATCTTGTTACGTAAATCCAAAATCAAAGTCCTCAAAAATTTTCCATATTGGGGATCGTGCCACTTAAAGAACCCGTAATCTAAGTCGGGCTAGAAAAAACTAAATTACCATAAGTACAGCGGGATTTTAGCATTTGCATTGCGAAAACAGAATGAATAAGAAAGAAATCGAGTTACATTATTTGCCCTACAGCATCTGTGGTACCAACGTCCTGGGTTTTCATAACTCCATGAAATCCACCGAGGCATCTTCAAGCCACAGTGACACAAGAGTGGTGGCTGGTATGCATAGGGGTGGTTCTCGACACGGCACAGGATGGGCTGCCCCCTCTCGTTGTAGCCTCCTCCGCTGGAAGCCGGTGTTCTTCTTGCGACAGCGCCCTAGGATGGTGCCGACCACTGTGAGGAGTTCGAGCTAGATGCAGCCATGGAGCAGTCAGGATTCAAAGTGTTGCACATTCTGAGTGAAGAGGTCGGCCTAGGCCTTTTGTCTACGCTTTTGACTCCCGCCAAGGCGCCAAAAGATCCTTCAAAACCCTCAGACTCCCACCAAGATGAAATGCTATGTCATCAGCTGGTTCAGGGTACTATCCGCCTGTAGAAGGCCTGTTTTGGATCCTCTATGCTTACATAGAGGTATACACGTGGACCACAATCAAGACCAACTAATTCAATTAACAGTTCAACCGAAGTAATAGTTCAACAATTATGCAGTACTCATACATACTAATCTAGAGGTTTCATCAGTACATATAAACTTCATTAACATAAAAGTTTTACAAATTCTAAGACTTAATGTCGGATGGGTAGGCAGTTGCTAAGGTACTCAATTGGTTAATGCGGTCCCAAAAGCCAGAGGTAGTGAACCGTAGCGAAGATGATAGCATCTCCATCCATGGACACATTGTATCTATAAAGTATGTCTACATCCTATCCAGTCCTGCAAAGCACAAAAATCTCTCCAATAGGGTCTTGAACGATTCTTGTCAATTTTTGTGGTTCAAGGAGGTGACGAACAGTGGCTTCAACAATCAATAGTCAGTCTGGGTGAATACTCCATCCCCAAGTAGCAAACAACATCATCTGGGGGCCTGGTGCCACCCCTAGCCGCCAAAAGGCAACTTTGCTCGCATTATAATGACTTCTTCCGAAGTAAGACATCTGTTGCAATGAAGAAATTCCTAATATGAACAAAACTTGATACCAAACCCAAAACCAATTGGAACCAAATGCAAACAGCGAGGGGGGTGACCGAATCCATCTAACCTTCACGAGGCATTGTCCACGATGATAATGCAAGGTGCTCGAGGCAGGGCAAGCAAAGGTAGGTGGGGAGAACGAAGATGAAGCAATTGGTGGGGAGAATGAAGATGAAGCAACTGGTGGGGAGAATGAAGATGAAGCAACTAGTGGGGAGAACTAATGGCTTTATATTGGAGTTTTTAGTGGTTCCAATAGCCGCCAATGCGCCAACAGGGCTAGGGGAGTTGGGGAACTGGACCGGGCAGTTCTAGATTTCTTTTCCAAACGGACGGTCCAGATTGATCGGCAGTGAGAACGGATGGTACAGGGATAAGGTAAACAGTATCCGTATTAAGCCGACCATTGCCATGCTAATCCAACGCTATAATACGGCGATTGTCAATAGTTGAACTGCTATTAGATTCTCCTGTAACCAGAAACCATACATGATAGTTTTTACTTTTCATTCATATATATACAAAAAAAGAAAAAGCATTCGTCGTGTAGCAATGTCTCCTGGAATATAGCAAGGATCAAAGATAGATAGCAAGAATAGCAGCAGGAAACATAATATTTCAAAGAATTTTTTTATTGATTCATTGCATATACAAATAAATACAATTTGGACGAGTATACGATTGTACTCGTCCGGAAACATAATAACTAACCTAAACTATTAAAACTATTTATACTAACAATAAACTACTTAATCTAAATATGCTCGCATCACTCGCTTGGCAGGAGGTGAGTCAAAGTCAGAGTTGGAGTCGGAGTAGTCGTCGTCATCATCGGCGTCGGCGTCAGCGTCCTCATCGTCCTCCTCCTCTAGGTCCTCCTTCTCGGAGCTCCATGGAGGACTATAATTAGAAGGCATCTAGTCGTCAGAGGAGACATCCTCCTCGGAGGACTAGTGGGCTGGCAAGTCATCCTCGCTGGATGACGGGATGCTTGGAAACTTGATGGGGCTATCCGATATTTTCTTTGCAGATTGGAAGAGAAGGGGATGATGGATGAAGAAGATGGGTGGTTTTAGAGGGCACTGGGCTTAAAGAATATGTAGAGCAGTCGATATGGCCCTTTGGCTTCAGGCGGCAGAAGTAATGGTGATTTAACGGCCTTGGAAGTTGAGGGCATTCAACACTCACGCTGAATTTTTACCGCCAGTTGACCAAATGCTTGTTTTGGACCGCCGGCCAAAACGCGTATCCTAGTCAGGCCCAGTTTTTCATGCAATGGAGGAAATGCAACCCCAATACCACTGTCACAGCTACCGTTAACCCAGTCAGTGGTAGCAGTTTCAACTAACGGTTTCTTTCCTTATGAGGCCTTGCTATCGATCAACCGAGGGTAGCCTATCGCTACGGCAGTGAAAGTGGCGATAGTGATAAGTCAATCTGTAGTAGTGGGACCAGCCTTTCGGGATCTAGAATGCGGTGGCATCCTTCCAGCTGGAGCTGCTACACCTTGTCAGCCGTGATGCGCTAGGAAGTGCCATCCTTTCTAGTGTCGCGGGGGCGGACGTCCCCTCGCTGCGCACTTTCCTCAATATCCTCTCGGGGAACAACCAGGGGTACGACTCCGATGACATCGACTTGCTACACCCCGCCATGCATGTGCTACCACATCGATGGCGAGGTCTCGCCTGAGGAGGCACCAAAGCTCACACCACTGAACTAGAGTCCCCGCAGCCGTGCGATCTACCTTCAGGTGAAGGCGGATCGCCTGCAGGCTCGGCAGGTGGACCTAGAGGCCATTGAGGCAGAGCTCGAGTGCCAAAGGCAGGACTTTGCAGTGGCAATAGGCCATGCAACCCCTCGGACAATGATGACGATGCCCGCATGGGGTTCCCAGCACCTTGCGCTTCCCCCGAGCGGCCTACAACATAGCGGTCGCTGCCTAGTCGGCTGGAGGACATCTCTGACACACCGAACCCCGAAGACCAACGAGCGCCACCATGAGGTGAAGTGGCTTCTCTGCATCACCCTCGAGTAGCAAGGCCGAGAGTTCTGCCTCCTGGCATTGCACCGTGTTCTCCAAGCCATCCTAGCCGATGACCACCGCCAATGGAGACCGCTCCGACGCGTATGCCCTATCGATGGGCGCAAGCGGTGGTGACTCCTCTGGCAGTAGCTCCAATTGTCCACAGACCAAGGGCGCAAAGCCATGGTAGGAGTGAAGGCGTGAGCCTTCCCCTTGCCATCCTCTTGCGCATCTCCAGATCAGCGACGACTACGACATCCTGCGATACCATAGAGGCCAGATGCCACGCTCAGGCATAGTCCCACACTCCTGAGTAGAGGAGCGGGGGCACCGCCGTAGATCACTTCAGCCCCCAAGCATTTGGGGCGGTGATCTGGGCAGCCCCCTATCCCAAGTGGTTTCGGCCTCCATCGCACATCTCTAAGTACGCCGGCGAGACCAACCCGGACCATTGGCTTGAGGACTACCACCTCGCCTTTAGGGCTAGGGGGTCCGACGATGACTTCATCGTCCAGTACCTTCCCCTGCTCCTATCATGCTCAACCAGGGCTTGGCTCAAGCAGCTCAAGCCCGGCAGCATCCGCTGCTAGGGAGACCTCCACTATGTCTTTGTCGGGCACTTCCAGGGTACTGTACACTCAGCCTAGAAACTTGTGGGACCTCTGCAACTACACACAGAGGACCAATGGGACTCTCTGAGAGTACATCTAGCGCTTCTCCAAGAAGCGCAACAAGCTCGCCAACATCATCGATGCCGACGTGATCAACGCCTTCATCTATGGCATGACCTACGAGGCGCTCATCCACACACTTGGCCGCGAGACCTGCGCACAACACGGGAGCTCCTGGACATCACCACCCAGTACACCACCGGTGAGGAGGCAGTCCAGGCCAACTTCAGTGGCAAGGCCAAGACCGCTGGCCACCTCAGTGGTGGAGATGGCGGCAACGACCTTGCTCCATCCCAGTGCTACCACGACAAAAGGAACAAGGGACAGAAGCACTGTGGGGAGGATATGGTGGCCGCGGCTGACCGCACTACTAGGTCTTAGCCCCATGGATGTGGTGTATGCCCCGAGCACTTCGAGAAGGCGCTTGAGGCCCCCTTCCTATTCCATGGGGGGTAGGCGAAGCACCTCCTCAAAGACTGCGCCACCATCAAGGGCTACATCCGTGGCACCCTCGGCCAACAGGGCAAGGCCCAGAAGCCTACCCCTAAGGTCGGCAAGCCTGTGGATGCCGCCCTGGACGACGACGTCGAGTTTTCTGAGGTCGATCGCTGCCTCATGATCTTTAGGGGATCCTAAGTGTACGAATCCCACCGATAGCACTGCATCACTGAGTAGGAGGTGAATCCACACCCTCTCTGCCCTGACATGTCTCTGATTATCCCAGATAGCCATTACCTTCGACCAGGGGGATCACCCTGATCATGTCCCTCATCTGGGACGCTACTCGCTCGTGGTCAACCCAATCGTTAGCACCACATGCCTCACCAAGGTGCTGATGGATGGGGGCTATGGCCTCAACATCCTCTATGCCAGCACCCTCAACAAGATGGGCATCTCAGTGGAGCAAGCCGAGCCCTAGCAAGGTGTCGTTCTACGGGATCATCCTAGGGAAGGAGGTCATGCCCCTCGGGCTCATCCGACCCAACATCACCTTCGGCCAGCCAGACAACTTCCGCAAGGAGCCACTCACCTTCGAGGTGGTCAACTTTCTCGACATCTACCATGCCCTCTTAGGCCAGCCATGCTTCGCCAAGTTCATCGCCATCCCCAACAACATCTATATGAAGCTCAAGATGCTCGGCCTGAGGGGGGTCATCATCGTCGAGGGCAGCTTTGAGCAAGCCTACTACTGCGACCAAGACTACATCACCCAAACGGCCGTGCTCATCGCCCCCTGTGATCCTAATGGCCCTAGCCATGACACAGGAAGGGCGCCCACAGAAGGAGTACCTAAGGCAACAGTGCTGCTTGACTGACCAAGCATTGGCAAGGCGGCCAAGACTCCTAGCGGCAGCGATGGCTCGGCGAGCCCCACCATCTAGGCGCTCGGCCCCCCATAGAAGGGGTCAACCTGATTGAGGTGAGTTCTAACCTTTCCCTATGAGAGAAGGCCATCGTCGAGCCATCTGCCTAGAAGTGTCGTCTCCCGAGCCAGTCTCCGCCTGCCGACCTTCTTTGTCGACCTACCTCACCAACAACAAAAACCAAGATAAGTCCCATCTTCCCGACCTTCTTGCTTCGCTTGACTTCACTATTATCTCCTTAAACCTGAGAGACTCTAGAGTGGCTCGGTTGCGCCTAAAGGATCGACTGAGCTAACCACCTGTTGAACTCTGTGAAGGTAGATCGCAGCACAGGTCCCCTGAGCCAGGCAAGGATGGATAGACTGGAGCAGGAGAAGCAGGCAAGAGGTCGACAAGGCACTAACAGAACAGCCTCGGCCGCAACGTTACTAGTTATCCCCCTATTGCTTCTTTTGTGTTCATTTTGTTCGTTTGCTGCTATCTCTGTCTCTTGATCCTTCTGTCGGTGTTTCTAACCACCGGCTAGTAAATTTGTGATTTGTGTGTCTAGCCCGGATGGTGTGCTTGGAGGACATAAGGGATTATACTGGTTCAGGCTGAATGTCCCTATATCTAGTTTGATGTTGCTCGTATTATCGGCACTATGTTTGCAGTAGGGGTTACAAATGGGCGAGAGAGGGAAAGGATCCCAAGTCTCTGGTGAATGGAGTTGAGTCTAGTTCTATCGCTTGAGAGTCTTGCCCCTTGCGGGGTACCCTGCTTCCCCTTTTATAGGCCAAGGGGAAGCCACAAGTTACATGGGGGAGAGAGAGAGAGAAAAGCGAGGAGGAAAAGGGGCTTCCAGGATTGCGTTGTCCTTCACCTTTTTGTGGGTCCCACTGGTCCTACAGACGATGACAATGATGGCTTCACGTGGCAGCCCCTGTTCGCCACTATCGCCATGCGCGGGCATCGTCAGCCAGTTGTGGCACTGCCATTCCACCCTGGCGGACAGCGTGGTCAACAAGCCCTCCTGACAGGGAGCCGTACGGGGATTAGGCAGCACAGCGTTAGCCTGCCCAACGCTGTTGGCGACGTGTGTTCCTAGGGATGGCCTTGTCATGGCCATGGGTCACGTCAAGACGTGCCTTCTCCCTTCCTGATGTCAGAAGCATGGCCCTAGGCCTGTGTCCATGCCGTCACACCCGTAGTGGTTGGAGATAGCGCTGGCCCCCTAGGCCAGCGCTTTTGCCTTCGGACCGAACTCCCCTAGGGTCAGGCAAGGCGGAGCCTCTCCCCAGGGGGTCAGGAGAGACCAATCCCGTGCCCCAAAATTAGGCGAGGCAGAGCATCCCCCAGGGGGTCGGGCGAGGCCGGGCTCGTGCCCTTAGGATCGGCGAGGCGGAGCCCGGACCCTTAGGGTCGAACAGGATGAAGTCCACACCCCTAGGGTCAGGCGAGACAGAGTTCGCGCTCCTAGGGTAAGGTGAGTCAGAATCCTACCCGAAGGGGGTAGATGAGAACATAGTCATTCCCTTGATCGTCCGGATGAATTAATACCGACGATTGTTAGTTCCTCTTCTCCGGGTATCCTAGTATTGATACTCGACACCTTCATCAGATCACGCCACCCTAGCCACACGCTAGCATGGGACCCCTAAGAAGGGGCATCACTAAGGGTTCTAAGGCCGGCCCATGGGCTTCAAGGCCACCTGAGGCACCTAAAGTGTAAGGGACGTTGATGGTCGGGCACCAAAGGCCATATCCGGATGCTCAGAAGCAAAGCCAGCCGACCATCGTGCGATGTCCAAGTACTGACCTAGAGCTGCTCGTGGTGACCCACCGAGGGAGGCAGTGAGCCCCCGAGTACCAACAGACAGACTCAGGAACTATATGAGTGGCTTGGCTGGGAAGCCGAGGAACTCCCCTCAGGGGACATGACTGGGGCACGGAATGATCATAAACTCGGGGTTCTCACGGATTTACCCGTTAGCAAGATGGGTGTGGCGATCTTGGCCACTAAGGCCATCATCATAATAGCCCATCCCAACAAGGGACCTAAGTTTCCGAGCATGACTCACGAGCAGTGAGATTACAAACGAAAGTAATTTCATTTCATTAATTGGGAACGACCCGATTACAATATACGGCGGCAAAAACCGCTGAAGGATGTAGAGTACCGGCACCGCGGCTAGGTGGCGAAGAGGCCCACTGGCGACTGGCCATGCAAGTGACCCGACCTCCCCCACATAGGGTGGCCTTCAAAGAGACTGAAGGGGGAGGTCAGGGCTCTCGAGCCCCAAGGTCGGTGTGGTGCTTGGGGAGGCTTGGAGCACACTAAGAAGAGGCAGATATCTCCTAGCTATCGCTTAGAGATTGGCCCCAACCTCAGCCGCCCGAGCCCTTCGAAGAGTGCCACGTCTAGCTCGACCCCAAGCTCAGGAGGATGCAACACGACGCGAGGGCGACAATGGGTGATGCAGACACCTCTGAGCCTCGCAGGCGCCCAAAAGCCAGCAGACGCCGCCGCCCCGACCGTGCACCACGCCTCGCACCTCAACCAATGGTGATGAGGCGAGAGCAGGCCAAGCGGGCAGGTCAGCCCCTGGGCCGCCCCGGCCATGGTAGGTGCTCTCCGATGCCCCCACAGAGGGCCCCAGCCATGTGACCACCTCGACCCTAAGGCATGGCTAGGGCATCGCTGGAATCCTTCCACCCTCGTGGGAGCGATTGCTCGGCAGAAGGAGCCAGGCTCACTCGGAGGGAAGCATCACACTTCATCGTCCCCATGGCCGCTAGGAGTTAGATCAGAGAGGAAGAAGAGAAGGAGCTAGAGGAGGGATAGAAGGCACTGCGTCCCTAGGGCCCCTCTTTATAGCCCCAGTCGATGCGCTGTGAGTGGCTCTGAGCCCTTCGATCGGCCATACACGCCTAAAGAGGCCTCAGGGAATCAGCTAGGTGCTCCTTCGATCCCCGCAACGCGCCTCACAGCGGTTGTGTGATGGTGGCCACACAGTAAAGGCAGAGTCAGGAGGGCATTGACAATGAGTCAAGTCCCCGCTCCACTTTCCACCAAGCGTGCCACCCACTCTACGCATGCCTCCCCGCGGGACTCAAGGGGATTCGACTCCCCTCGGGCCCACTAGCCGCCATCAATGGCCTGGATCCGCGCGCAGCAAGTGTCGCTGGCTCCTCCTTTTCCAAATCTGCTCCATTTGGCCCTAACACCCCATCTCCCTAGACAAGGTGGGACGGCGTGGGAGCGCACGCCTTAACTCCTCCATCAGGCATGATGGCCCAGACGCCATCAAACCGCCTGTACGAAGCGTTAGTGGACAAGACGTGCCCAAAAGCCACCACGACCATTGACAAGGAGGCCCCACGCTGGCCTCAGGGGTTATGTTGGCTCCCCAAATGGAGCAACTCGACCTCCCTGATCGATGGGCGCTCGGGTGGCGCACCCCCAAAAAACAACCAACTGCCTGGAGTTGGGTTGGGAGCCACCGAGCGATGGACCTAATGAGGGTCCCCCGCCCAAGCTCGGTGCGCTCCCCACGCCCCAACCTATGCCTGTAGAAAGTCGGCCCCAAAAGGCCATCTCGAGAGGATCAGGGGCCTGCTATCAAAGCCCCTAGAAGGGCATGGCTGCTGCTGGTATAAATTAATGCACACATAGTTAATCCACAAGCACACGGATATTATATCGATGTATCACTTCACCGAGAGTACCCAGTTTTATATTGAACTCGAGAAAATGTGTGTGAGAATAACCAAATCTAACTTAACCCAATTTCACAATCAAGGCTAGATAATAGGAGCATAGAGAAGACTGCTAAGGTCTTCTAGTTCTAACTTCGGTAAGCTTTATCTTCTATTGTTCAATTCTGGTGATATTACCAGAGAAAACACAGGCAAAGTATGTTCCCATGCCATGCCTAGAGATTCTCTTTTTCTCTGTTTAAAAGATAGAACCTCTGAACGAAGTCTGACTACCCTAGAGATGGGAACGAATTACAAGCAAAATCTAGAACACAAGGCTTCCCAATCTCCTTGTCTACTCCCTATGGTGAGGTTATACCAACGTTTAGCTTTTCCCGTAAAAGAGAAGGGAAAAAGCTTCCATCGTACGGTTTCGTCTGACATGGGGCATGCACAGGTTTGCTCAAACTCATTTAAGTGGGAATAGGGGTTTTCATCATCTTCGCCCAAAAAGGGTTGATCCTAAACCATGTTAATCAAACGTGGGCGAAACTCATAGCCAGGTCTTAGGATAGGCTTTGAAGACTCTTGTGGCTGCAAGCGTGCGCTCGTGGGTGTACCATATTGGTAGATAGGGGTGGATTCTAGATCCATGGTAAAAAGAGAAGATAAAAGAATAATGATACAAGGTTAAGCTAGGCTCGAAGTTAACTCAGCAACCGTTTCCCTGGTAACGGCGTCGGAAATGCTTGTTGGTATAAATTAATGCACACAGAGTTAAACCACAAGCGCACGGATATTATACCGATGTAGCACTTCACCGGGAGTACCCAGTTTTATATCGAACTCGAGGAAACATGTGTGAGAATAACCAAATCTAACTTAACCCAACTTCACAATCAAGGCTAGATAATAGGAGCGTAGAGGAGACTGCTAAGGTCTTCTAGTTCTAACTTCGATAAGCTTTGTCTTCTATTGTTCAATTCTGGGGATATTACTAGAGGAAACATAGGCAGAGTACGTTTCCTATAGTAATAAAGTCCTGCTAGGCCTACTAACGGGAGGTGTACTACAAAGGATTCAATGAGGCTATAAGAGTCACCCTCGTGAGCTACCACCGATCCAGAAAATAGGGTCCATCCACGGGTAACCAAGTCTAAGCACCATGCTTACACTACAAATACTACTTTAACCTAGGAGCTACAAGGATTAAAGTACTCAAAAGAGAGTCACAAACCTGAAGAACAATATAAACAAGATGCTTACTTAAATTAGAAGTCGATTACCAGAAAAATCTCAGAAAGCAAGCTCAAGAAAAACTTGATTCTGCCAGGGTACAAGCCATAGAGAGAGCACCGACAGGCCGAGTGTGAGGGGTACGACCCCGGATACCCACAGCAGACCACATGGGCTGCGCCCCTAGGGGTGGTCCAACCCACAAGATGAAGCCTTGCGGAGCACGGCGCTGCTCGGCGTGTCCCGCAAGACATCGGAAAGATATCCTAAAGATACTACGAGATCTGTTAGGATACGTACGATTCCATGATTCCTGTAATCTGTTATTACTTTTCGGTTTCTCCTAGATCTAACCGACTTATAACCCTACCCCCCATACTATATAAGGCGGGCAGGGTCCCCCTCCAAAGAGGAGGCAATGTCACGCAATATCATACGATAGCCAATACAAACCAACAAATCACAGGAGTAGGGTATTACGTCGTATTGATGGCCCGAACCTGTCTAACTCTTGTGTCTCTGTTGTCTTCTTGTTCTTAATCTCGCACATCCCTCCGATCAATATACCATCATGGGGATCCTCCTCGATAGACTGCCGAGCATATTTAGTCGACAGTTGGCGCGCCAGGTAGGGGGTGTGTGCTGTTTTATGGCGAACAAGATGGTTTTGATCTCATCGGCCCTTGTTGACAACTCACCGCCATGGCTCTCATCGACCTCATCAATAGCTCGCCATGGCTCTCATCGCCTTCATCGATAGCTCACCATGGCACTCGCTGACCTCGTCAACAGCTCGCCATGGCTCTCGTTGCCCTCATTGATAGCTCCCCATGGCTCTCGCCGACCTTGTCAACAGCTCGCCATGGCTCTCGCTGACCTCGTTGATAGCTTGCCATGGCTCTCATCGCCCTCGTCGATGACTCGCCCTGGCTCTCTTCGCCCCTCGTCGATGATTCACCATGGCCCTCGTCGATGACTCGCCACGGCTCTCGCCGACCTCATCAATAGCTCGCCATGGCTCTCGCTAACCTCATCGACAACTTGCCATGGCTCTCGTCACCCTCGTTGACAGCTTCCCATGGCTCTCGCCAACCTCATCGACAGCTCATCATGGCTCTCGCCGACCTCGTCGACAACTTGCCCCGACTCTCGTCGCCTCTCGCTGACCTCGTCAAAACCTCACCATGGCTTTCGTCGGCCCTCGTCGTCGACTCACCACACCTCTTGCTGGCCTTGGCTCTCATCGACCCTCATCGTCGACTCGCCATGCCTCTCGCCAACCTCGGCTCTTGTCGACCCTTGTCGATGACTCGCCATGGCTCTCACCGACCTCATTGATGATTCACCATGGCCCTCGTCAGCCCTCGTCGATGACTCACCATGGCTCTCATCGTCCCTCATCGATGACTCACCATGGCCCTCGTCGGTCGTCATCGACAATAATCAAGCTAAGTCATGCTTTAATATTTTTTTAATATTCTCCAAACTTCGTATGTCTCTATGAAATTTCTCCATGCTATTTTCTCCATAATTGTTCTCCGAATGATTTTTTCCTACGAGTATACCATCTAAAAGATGACATACAATTTCGCCATACAACTCGCCGACCAGCCACATTCTCACTCGCGTTATCCAGAAGTAGCCCTGTCCTCGACTTCACTCCTACACGTGCACGAGCCACGCTCTGTGTTATGGACAGTCAGTAGTGGCTCCTTGGCGACGCTCTCTCTCTTATGCATACATGGGTGCTAGCCACTCCGCGCTATAGAGTATGGGCTAGTCGAGGCTGGTGACATGATGACAAACCAACTGGAAGGAAAATTTTCATATTTAAAATATGAACAAACTCCAAATAAACACAATGTTTATTTACTCCGCTCTACTGCCTTCATCACCGAATTCATATATTTTATTTTTACATCATGTACTACCCGTTCTCCATATTTTCATTACAGTGGCTTAGTTCGGTTGTCGAGCTCATCTTTCATGCTCGGGGACTGGATCAATCGGGAAGGACAAGAATATCATCATTCGGGTGGTCGGACCACCTGGCAGACGGACTTCACCGCCAACTAATTGGTCGGACACTTAGGCTCTCACTTCTCCTCGACGTTTACTCTATCACCGACCAGTTAGCTAGACTACTCGGCGCTCGATTCTTTGCGAACCAGCTGGTCAGATTCTTCATCGCTTCATCATCAGCTACGCTGGGGACTCCTTGGCATTCGACTTCTTTGTGGATCTTGTTACATCTCATCGGTGCGCTATCAAGTTGCTCCATGATGTTCGGATCAGGGTGCTGATCTTGGGTAGTACATCGAGAGTCTTGATACACACGTGACAGATGACGCTAGCAAGCTTTCAAGATTCTTTCTCTGACCCTGCTACAAGATATCTTCAAAATCTTCCAGTAGGCTCGGGGACTACGTGTGTATACGTCATCTGGCGATGACTGTACTTATTTCTACACCAGTTTCTAGCTAAGCTGGGAACTAGGTCGGCGTTTGAAGACTGCTACTTTGGACCCTAGCACCACGTGACCACGTCACCTACTGTCAGGCTCGGGGACTAAGTGGGCACACTTCACCTTGCGGTGAATGTGCTTTTCTCATCTCGGAGCTATGCCCGGGGACTGGCTGCCTGCTCAGCTGGTCTTCTACTATTCTTCTACTTTGGACCCTAGTACCACGTGACTACATCACCTACTGTCAAGCTCGGGGACTAAGTGGGCACACTTCACCTCACGGTGAGTGTGTTTGCTTTATTCTGGAAGACTCCGCACCTCCTGAAGTTGAAAAAGATTGTCTCCCTTTCTCATGGTCGGACTCTAAGTGGGCACACTTGGTCCACTGCGAGGTAATTTTCAATTTTGAACTTGAAGCTCCTTACATCCTTATGGCAAGCCTTACTTGGGATACGCTGCTTATCGACGGTTCACAACTGCTCGGCGACGGTTCGCAACTGCTCAGCGATGGTTCACAACTGCTCGGCGAGGGTTCACAACTACTTGGCAACTCATCACGGTGGTCGGACCATGAGTCTGACTGCTCGGCTTTGTTCACACCTACTCGGATAAGCTCAAGACGGCGTTGCACAACGGATACAAGGCACTCGGGGACTAGCTGTGGGGGGTACGACCCTGGATACCCATGATAGACCACATGGGCTGTGCCCCCAGGGGTGGTCCAACCCACAAGATGAAGCCTTATGGAGCACGGCACCGCTCGGCGCGTCCCGCAAGACATCGGAAAGATATCCTGAAGATACTACGAGATCTGTTAGGATATGTATGATCCCATGATTCCTATAATCTGTTATTACTTTCTGGTTATCTCCTAGATCTAACCGACTTGTAACCCTGCCCTCAAGACTATATAAGGCGGGCAGGGACCCCCTCCAAAGTGGAGGCAAGATCACGCAATATCATACGATAGCCAATACAAATCAACAAACCACGAGAGTAGGGTATTACGTCATGTTGATGGCCCGAACCTGTCTAACTCTTGTGTCTCTATTGCCTTCTTGTTCTTGATCTCACGCATCCCTCCGATCAATATACCATCGTGGGGATCCTCCTCGGTGGACTGCCGAGCATATTTAGTCGACACTGGGACTCCTCCGAAACTCTTATCTCTCACTCTACCTCTCTATCTCTAATATAAGACTAGATCCTATTGAGGACTAATCTTCTCTTGATTGCTAGCTCTGATCCTGGTGGACATATAATTAGGGTTTCTGGCTTCTCAGCTCTCAGGATCAAATGAGGCATGCCCTGAGGGGGGTGCAAGCAGATATATATAGCCCGAAGCGTCAATCCCGAGCCCTCGGATCAAACCGACTTGAATAAATGGCGGAGATGCAATCCTTAAGACGGTGGAGAACCGACATAGCAAGGAGGCTGACAGGTGGGACCCATAGGGGATGGGCGCCCCACATGTCAGTGACATGTGTCCCGCTTCGGTGATTCACCTTCTAGAGTCTTATAGAGTCTTCCCACATCGGTTACTCGGTGGAATTCTATGATTTCCTTTGACAAATAGGTCCTCCCTGGCGATTTTTTGATTAAATCCTGCTGAAAACACATATTCACCAAAACTCATGGAATTTGTAAGTTTAAACCCCTAAGTCTACATTGGTGATCCATTTTAGTCATTTATACAAGTTATATTGATGGTTTATGATGAATGTTAACTACCGTCAACAGGCGCGCCAAGTGATTAGGTGGCCTCGAGCTAGAGCCTAGACGCTCTAGATCACCCGACCCATGGTAGGTCCTGACCAAAAGGAAGGGTGCCCCTGGGCCTAAAGTCAGTAACTCCGAGATGAGTTCACCGAACCCTCGCTCGGGTCACAGACCTATGCGACATAGGAACAGAGAAGGGGCCAGCACTGCTACCACTTGGCCCTGATAGCCAAGCACCCCTATCACACCAAGGGCAACGGGCCCACGTAGGGCAATGCACTGCTGTCAGCAGAAGCTATCCCCACCATGGCTAAGTTCGGTAACCAGAAGATCGAGTTCAGCCCTTCATCGCCATCACGAATTAGGCCAAGTGAGGCCACAAAGGGCTCGGGGGCTGAAAGCTCTAGTTCAGTTTTCGTGAATTGATGAAACCCTAAGTGTTAACCTAGTTTATCAAAGTGATCATGAGATAGATAGCACTATTCCAAGTGGTGGAGCAATGGTGAAGATCATGATGATGGTGTGGTGACCATGGTGATCAAGTGCTCGGCTTGGAAAAGAAGAAAGAGAAAAACAAAAAGCTCAAGGCAAAGGTGATACTTGATAGGAGCTTTTTGGTTTGGCGATCGAGACACTTAGCGAGTGTGATCACATTTAGGATCGATAGTCGTGTTATTAAGAGGGGTGGAACTCTTATCGAAGTGCGGTTATCAAAGTGCCACTAGATGCTCTAATTCATTGCCTATGCATTTAGATCTAGTGGAGTGCTAACACCCTTAAAAATATTTGTGAAAATATGCCAACATACGTGCACAAAGTGATACACTTAGTGGTTGGCACATTTGAGCAAGAGTGCAAAGTTAGAGTTGAGGAGGCGCTGTTTACAGTGATCGGACGCTGGACCGGACGCTGAACCGGTGCGTCCGGTCAATTGGTGCATGGTGGCGAGGCCTCGATCGAGTGACCGGACTCTAGCGCGAAGTGGTGAACGAATGTGCAGGGCTTGGGTCTGGTTGCTGCTGACGTACGCTGACGTAGGGTTGCTGGACTTAGCGTGCAGCGGTTGTGAGGACCGGACTTAGCCCTGAGTCCAGTCATCCACCCTCGGACGCGTTGGGTCATGGAAAGGAGGCTCAGGGAGCTCTCTGGAAGTGATCAAACACCATGTTGGTGGCATGTCCGGTCATTCCCTCGGTGCATCAGGTCATAGTGTTGGGCGCGTGGGCTTGCATGCGAGCGAATGCGGCATTGGGCGCGTCTTGTCGTTGATCGGCGCGTCCGATCACAACTTGACCACGCGCGAGAAGGCTCTCGACCGTTGGAGATCGGGTGGCCATGGTTTAAATGCTGGACACATGGCTGGCATCCGTTGATCGGACGCTGGGGACCGAGCGTCAGGTCGTTTCGACCTGCGCGTCCAGTCGTTCCGTAGACAGCTACAGTGAGGGGGCAATGGCTCTATTTTGTTTGCCCCTCTATAAAAGCTATTCGGCCGACTCAAGCTCACTATCTTGGCCATTTGCATTGACATAGCAACCTTGTGAGCTTAGTCAAAGCCCTCCCACTCATCTTCATCATTGATTCATCATCTTTGTGAGATTGGGAGTGAATCCAAGTGCATTGCTTGAGTGATTATATCTAGATACACTTGGTGTTCGTGTTTCGCTGCGGGATTCGCTTGTTTCTCTTGGTGGTTGCTGCCACCTAGATGGCTTGGAGCAGCGAGGATCGTCGAGCGGAAGTTGGTGATTGTCTCCGGCTTCGATTGTGGTGATTGTGAGGGGTCCTTGACCTTTCTCTGGTGGAGAGTCAAAAGGTACTCTAGTGGATTACTCGTGGCTTATGTGATCCCCATCTTGTGTTGGTTGTGCGGCACCCGATTGTGGGTTTGGCGTGTGATGCCAATTAGCGCGTAAACCTCCAAGTGAGTGAATCGCCACAACGAGGACTAGCTTGCCGGCAAGCAAGTGAACCTTGGTAAAAAATCTTGTGTCATCTTATCCCGAGGATTTTTTTGTATTCATTGTGATTGATTGGCTCCATCATATTGTGATTGGCTCTATCCTCGACACGACGGTACCACATCACCTCTCTTGCATTTACATTTCTAGTGTTGCTTCGCTCTTTAGTGTAATTAGTTTTGAGAGCAAGCTTGTGTCGGGTCTAGTGGTTAGTGTGGCTCTTTAGTAAGTGTTTAAGAGCACACTAACTTAGTGTACTGACATAGCCATTGTATGCTTAGAGATCATAGTCATTAGAATTGTGGTAGGTGGCTTGTATTTTTTAGTAGGTTAGCGCAACACTTGCTTCGCCGTTTAATTGTCTAACATCTTTGCTAAGTGTTGTTGTAGAAATTTTCAATAGGCTATTCACTCCCCCTCTAGCCATTAGGACCTTTTAGAGGATCCTGATGAGATCCTAACATATGGGTATATTAAGCCTCGAGATCAATGGTTCCCGACCAAAGGGACCCCTCGGCCGACTCCTCCAGGATCGCCCGGGGGCTATACCCATCAGGTACGCTCGCGCACACCCTCCGACGAAGAAACCTGACCAAGCCTGGGCTTGGCGTAGCCCTTGCCCAGGGCTCGGGGGCTCGCCCAGGCCTCAGGCTCCCGATCGACGACACGCTCGAGCTTGGGCCTTGGCTCCTGCCCGGCTTGCGACGCTAGCCAAGGTCCGGGCACAAGAAGACAAGCCCCGAGCTATCGGGGCTCGGGGGCTCCTAGACGCCACGCTCCAGGCGTGGCCTTGCCAGCCACTTCCGCGACAGGGCCACGCACGGGGTATGATATAAGAAGACAAGCTTCCCACGGCCTTCAGGGGCCAGGCGGCTCCCGGGCCCGCGCATCAGCCTCTGGAGCCGACCTCCTTCGCCACCAAGAAGACTACAGAAGGTCCACCTGGGGGAGGCCGGTCCAAGCCGACACAACTTGACACGCAGAGTGTCAGAACAGAGCAGTCGGACGACGCCCAAGGCTTCTTCGGCTCCACGACACCGCCACGGTTCACAGAGCGCCGCTGCAAGACCCTCCTGGACTCCGGCGTATGTTGACCATAGACTCATCTCCCCAAAGTGCCATGTACCCGACCTATCTCATTATATAAGGGATAAGGTCGGACCTAGAGGAGAGAGGATGATCGAAGACAGATCATTCCATTCCTCATTCCATCCGCTCCTGCCTAGCACCGAGAGCATTCCTCATTCCATCCGCTCCTGCCTAGCACCGAGAGCAGGGGCAACCTAGAGAGAGGCCGCAAGAGCCCCTCCACCGCATCCCGCCGTCTTCCTCCTTTTCGACGAGGGAAAGGCTCCACCGACGGCGAGGCGACCTTAGGATTAGCACCGAGCTAACTCCCCACCAAATCTCTCTTTACACTCTGTTGTAACCCCCGATTTTGGGTGCTTTTGAGTATAAGGATCATCAGCTGCTGGACGTAGGGCATCGATTGGCCCGAACCAGGATAAACAGTTGCGTTCTCTCTGTGATTCTTGTGTTCTTGAGTCCACCCGAGCCACCGGAGACACGTACTCTGACACCGACTTGAACAACTATGCTTGCCGCGGTTCCAATCCCGCGACAGTGTGGTAGACACTTCAAAGTTCATATGTATAGGTGAAGCTTGGAATAAGATATTATTGCTATCAACGGATTCATCGGCTCATTGAAAATCAAATTAGAAGAAGACCATCGCTAGAAATTATTGGATTATATTGGTATGGTGGCCGAAGGTATCAAGCTAATAGCCGATGGGAGACAATTACAGTTTGACGCCTGTACAGCCTCCATATTTGTTGCTGTCGAAGCCTCCTGAGAAGCACAAAACTGAGCTGTACAGAACTGAGCCGATGTGCTGTGCAGAAAATCAGCTGGTGAGTTGTAAAGAACATCAGCTGACGCGCTCATACACCCCACATCTATGGATTTGATTTAGAAAAATACTATTATATCAAGACGGGCGGCGGATGGGATGGCTTTGAATTGATCATGCATGGCTTGTTATTATCTAGCGTGACGCATCGGCTATTTCTTCGTTTCCATTGTTCCATGATACTCCGTCAATCCTGATATAGAGCCGATGCAGTCTTCAATATTGCAACCAGATATCATCGGCTGAGGAAAGAAGATTATCGGACCGAAATAGTTCAAAGCATGAACATTCATAATCCGAACTAAGGGGACTTATGTTTACACTAAAATTTGGTAAGCTTATCCTAAAAAGGAATAAATCGTCCGATGATGTCAAAAGCAAGAAGATTTTCTAGTTGAGGAATATTTAGGGACCGGTCAAGAAATATTATTTAATATATTTTGGGAGAAGCAATGTCCGAGACCTCTTCACGTGAAGGGAAGCAAAAGGAAAGGGAAAATGCAAGCGTGATGGGCTTGTGACGGTTGATTAAATTATTTCCTAATATTACTTGGCCAGAAGATAAAAGCGAAAGGAAAGGCAGCAGCGTATGGGAATACAATGAAGCATTATTTACGGAAGTATGCCGAAGAGGAAAGTTCTGTTGCAGCGTATCTATATGCTGGAGATCACACGTATAATATTTGGCCCCAGGCTACACAAGGAAAATTAATACATATTCTTGGATGGAGACGTGAAGCTTCTTGATTGGCCGTGCTTAGTCCATGCATGAAAGGACAGGAAATTGGTTGACGTCTCTGGTTGCCAATCGTGAGAAGATATATGCAAACTGGAGCTCATTCGATCAAGGAAAAGAGGGAAACATGCATGCTCGGCTGATTAGAATTTCTACGTACGTAGCCAAATGTGGTTGGCCGAGTATGAGTAATATGTTTTTCCTTTTATTTCTAGGAAAGTTTGTGTCGTGTCCAATTAGGACTTTGCATTAGCCTAGGGTATAAATATAAACCTCCGGCCATTGTAATTGACATCCACACATCAATCAAAATTAGTTTTTACTTTTTTTTTTTTGGCTTCACGTCAACTCTTAGGAGTAGGAGTAACGTAGATCTCGGCGAGTTCTTCAAGTAAGCAGGGCTACATCAGCTGATTGACCTCCGGCTTGTTTATAAGTATCGTCACGACTTATAATATCTCTTGTAAGGCCGCATCAGTTGATTGATCTCTTGCAAGACGTAGTACATGTTAGTTATCGATTTTTATCGGTAGTTATAAGGCTGCATCAGCTGATTAAGAAAGATGGGAGTTAGAATCTACGGGTCTTTTCATTTCGACCTGGTTTTGAATACAAAAAATATCTGAAGTATCACGCCTTACATGGCTTTACATAACTTTATACCTAGCTCGATACAGCCATGCAAGGCCCACATGATAGACACAACAAATAAGAGAACCAAATTAAAAGATCGTTTCACTCGCCCTTCCATCTAAAGCCAGCCATCACACATCACACGTTCTTACCCTCATTCGAGACATCACACATCACGCCTTCCCGCCTGCACGTCACACCTTCTACTAGCATCGTTCCACGACACCGGAAAGGTTACTGCTTATCTGTACTCGGCCAAATATACTGTGTGCTGGCCGGAAACCCGGTTTACATGACTTTATACCTTGCTGGATACACCCACGCAAGGCCCGTGTGATAGACATAAACAGATAAGAGAACCAAAAGACAGTTTCACTCGCCCTTCCACCTAAAGCCAGCCATCGCACATCACTCATTCTTACCCGCATTTGAGACATCACACATCACGCCTTCCCCCTGCACGTCACGCCTTCTACGGGCATCATTCACGACACCGAAAATGTTACTGCTTATCTGTACTTAGCCAAATACCGTGTGCCGACAGAAAACCCATGACTTGGATACACCCACGCAAGACCCACATGATACACATACAAATAAGAGAACCAAAAGACCGTTTCACTTGCCCTTCCATCTAAAGCCAACCATCGCACATCACGTGTTCTTACACGCATTCGAGACATCACACATCACGCCTTCCTGCCTACACGTCACGCCTTCTACCAACATCGTTGCTGAGAAAAAAAGGTTACTGCTTATCTGTACTTGACCAATTTTTAAAAAAATATTATGTGCCGACCGAAAACCACCCGTACTAAAGATTGCAACCAAGAATTGAGAGGGAGGAAACAATCAGGACTCCTTTGATAAACGGCACCCGTCTGTCAGCGTCTGGTGAAACGCGGCGGAGAAGAGAGCCCGGGTGCAAGAAGCATTTAAGCTCTTAGGATTTGGGAGCCGCAAGCTCGCAACACAACCCGACGGGCTACGGCGTCCG
The DNA here is from genome assembly GCF_019320115.1 of Miscanthus floridulus. Taxonomy (NCBI): domain Eukaryota; kingdom Viridiplantae; phylum Streptophyta; class Magnoliopsida; order Poales; family Poaceae; genus Miscanthus; species Miscanthus floridulus. The sequence goes on from NC_089596.1 coordinate 105,106,345, forward strand.
ACAGACGGAAGGGCAGGGCAGGGCAGGGCAGGGGGCGCTCATCCTCTTTTTAGGCTTGCAAAAAATTGCAACCCGATGAATAGTAGCACTTTCGTCTTATTTGGTAAATATTGTCCAATCGTGGACCAACTAAGCTCAAAAGATTCATCTCATGATTTTCAACTAAACTATGCAATTAGTTATTTTTTTTATCTACATTTAATGCTCCATGCAAGCGGCTAAAAATTAATGTGATGGAGAAAGAGTAAAAAAAAATTTGGAGGTGATCTAAACAAAGCCATATTTTTTTTTCCAGCTCAGGAAAGGAAACCGGCAGCCCCCCGTTCCCGTTTATTAGCTGAGCTCGTACACGGGCCGGCCCTCTCTCGGTGCGTGCGTGGCTGCTGCGGCAATACACGGTGCGGGTGGGGGGAGCGAGGCGGCGGCGACGAGGGTTTTGCTGCTCCGCACACCGCGCGCAGCGGCGACGCGACCGCAGGTCGTCGCCGCCCCGGATCGAGGAGGCGGCGGAGGCGCCTGTGGTGGTTGTGGCGGCGGGACCGTGAGCGGGAGCGCCATGAGGGGCGGCGGCCGTGGCGGCGGCGGGAGGCAGCCCTCCTACGCGGCGCCGGACGGGTCGGATGCGGCGGCGATCCCGGCCGCCTCCAGGAATATGGTGCAGAGCCTCAAGGGGATCCTGGCCGACCGCTCGGAGGGCGAGATCTACGCCACGCTCTGCGACTGCGGCATGGACCCCGACATAGCCGTCGAGAGGCTCATCTCCCAGGGTACCATACTCTCTCGCTCTCTCTCCCCTCGCGGGCTCCAATTGTTTAGCGTGGACGTTGTCGTGCGATGCTCGTCAGCGCTAGGGTTTGATTTTTTTTTTCTTCGCGCGGTGATTTGGCGCGGCGCAGATACGCGTGGTCTGTGTCGTATAAGTCGTAATAACCCCACATTTTGGACGGTTGCTGTTGAATTGCTTGCCAATCTGGTCTGATTTTGCGGATGCTGTACGCTGTGACTTGTATTTGCTTGCCAGTTTAGGCTCAACGTGACTGTGAAGCATGCTGGGAAGTTTTAATTTGTCATGCCTTCAGATTTGAGAAGACACTTCTTTATTTTTGTCAACGAGCAACCCTTTTTTGCATTTATGGATGTGTCTTTTGCAACAGATTGTGCCACCACCCCATGGTGTAATAATAGGAGGGGGAAGGTGTGTCTGTGTGTGGGGGTGGGGGTGTGTGGGTGTTGTGTGTGTGTGTGTGTGTGTTGTGTTGGGGGGGGGGGGGGGGGGGGGTCAGTTTACTGTAGTACATATAAATCCTGATTCATACCCCATCGTAATCCAGCTGTGTTGCAGGGTCATGATACCTTGCCATATATTGGATATCATGTAAACAGATAACTGTTGTGCCATAAACATGCCTTTTATCTTCAGCAATAGGATGTGTTTAAGCTCACTCATGTATTGCCTACCCTTTTCTTGGTATGGAGTTTGCTATCTATTTATAACTTGGCATAGGCGCATTATCTATTTTGTTGTAAATTGATATGTACCAAGTACCATATATTTGTTGAATAGTAGAATTTTCAGTAGTTTCAGTGTGGAGATGCTTGGGTGCCAGATACCTAAGGTTGCTTCAAGTTATGAAAGCCTTCCATTAGTCCTGCTCATTCGTTTTTTTGTGATTTGTCCTATTCTAAATGCACCATCTAATCCTTACTTAGCCATCTGATATTTTCTCTGCTGGAAATAAATCACTACATGTATGACTGATGTGTGTGTGTGTGCGTGTTGTGTGTGTGTGTTGTGTTGTGTGTGTGTGTGTGTGTGTGTGTGTGGACCACGACTGGGAAGGAGTAAGCAAGCAGCGACTAGGTTGGGATAGGGTCTGTGTTTGGTGGTGGCCAGAGGCCGCGAAGCAGGCGACGCGGTGGCGGGAGGAGCAGGGCAGGGCGCGGCCGCTCAGGCGACGTGGGGCGGTGGGGGTAGGAGGCGAGGGGGGCCAGGCCAACTAGAGGACTGGCCTCTGGTGTGCACGATGTTATAGCGCGAAGGACACCGACACGTGGGACCATTAGTGGTTCTACAGGGCCCTACGCGAAAGTGTCTCTGCGCTGTCAGGTTTGGAACCGTGGGCCGACGCGCCAAAGGTGCGCCGCGCCCCGTGTTTTTTTTGTGTCCCGCGTCTGCTAGTGGGCCCTTAGAGGGAGCGAGTAATTGGGCTGCGCATGTAAATAAGTCCCATTGCTAGTCTTTGCCCGTTTTCTTTCAGCGTTTATTTCTTTTGAAATACTTCATCCATTCCAAATTAAGATGTTGTGGCTTTTTGAGATATACGTTATAGAATTAGGTTTACATTATGTCTATATACATAGTAATATTGGATATCATGTAAACAGATAACTGTTGTGCCTACCATAAACATGCCTTTTATCTTCAGCAATAGGATGTGTTTAAGCTCACTCATGTATTGCCTACCCTTTTCTTGGTATGGAGTTTGCTATCTATTTATAACTTGGCATAGGCGGATTATCTATTTTGTTGTAAATTGATATGTACCAAGTACCGTATATTTGTTGGAAAGTAGAATTTTCAGTAGTTTCAGTGCGGAGATGCTTGGGTGCCAGTTACCTAAGGTTGCTTCAAGTTATGAAAGCCTTCCATTAGTCCTGCTCATTCTTTTTTTGTGATTTGTCCTATTGTAAATGCACCATCTAATCCTTAGCCATCTGATATTTTCTCTGCTGGAAATAAATCACTACATTTGTGACTGATGTGTGTGTGTGTGTGTGTGTGGACCACGACTGGGAGGAGTAAGCAGCAGCGACTAGGTTGGGATAGGATCTGTGTTTGGCGGTGGCCGCGAAGCCGGCGACGCGTCGGCGGGAGGAGCACGGCAGGGCGCGGCCAGGCGGCCGCTTAGGCGACGTGGGGCGGTGGGGGTAGGAGGCGAGGGGGGCCAGGCCAACGAGAGGACTGGCCTCTGGTGTGCACGATGTTATAGCGCGAAGGACACCGACACGTGGGACCATTAGTGGTTCTACAGGGCCCTACGCGAAAGTGTCTCTGCGCTGTCGGGTTTGGAACCATGGTCCGACGCGCCAAAGGTGCGCTGCCCCATGTTTTTTCTGCGTCCCGCGTCTGCTAGTGGGCCCTTAGAGGGAGCGAGTAATTGGGCTGCGCATGTAAATAAGGCCCATTGCTAGTCTTTGCCCGTTTTGTTTCAGCGTTTATTTCTTTTGAAATACTTCATCCATTCCAAATCAAGACGTGTGGCTTTTCGAGATATACGTTATACACTTAGATTTACATTATGTCTATATACATAGTAAAGTAACGTATCTAGAAAAGCCAAAATGTCTTATAATTTGAAACGGAGAGAGTAGTCCTTTTTTCTATATATATATATATATATATATATATATATATATATATATATATATATATATATATATATATATATATATATATATATATATATATATATATATATATATATATATATATATATATATATATATACCGAATAGCAATGAGCCAAAATTTCTTATTTTTTTGGACCGGCCTCTCCTAGATAACTCCATGAATGTGGAAACTATCTTTGTTTCTCTCTCTCTCTCTCTCTGTGTGTGTGTGTGTGTGTGTCTTTGTGTGGATTGCTTATGATTAATCTAACTCTTTTTTTATTCATGTCTATCCAGATACTTTTCATGAAGTGAGAAGAAAGCGGGATAAGAAAAAGGAGGTTAGTAGATGCATGAATTCCTTGTATCCCCAGCTTTTCTACAGGTTCATTGTTTGCATTTCGCCCTTTGATTTTTGTTTGAGAGTTTCCTTTTCACTGCAATGTGAGTATAGGTTCATTGATTATGCAAGCTTGCATTGATTGTAGGTTCACCATTTGCTTTTCCATCCTTTGTTTTTTTGTGAGATTTTCCTTTTCACCGCAATGTGAGTTTAAGGTCATTGATTGTGCAATCTTGCACTGAATAGGAGACTTAGGTTCCTCCCATGCTATGGACTGGCTGATATGTCGTGTTGCTGTATGGTGCCATTCTTGCTTGATGAAGAATCAGCATACTACTATTAACTGATCAGTTATTAGCTTAGCAGTAGCTTTCCATTGTACTTGCTTTGAAATAGATTCATGCATATATATGCCTTTCTTTGGGTACTGTTATTACACTCAAAGACCCTTTTCTGTGATCTTTAGTGCATCTTGGCATTTTGATCTGAGTCAATCCATGTCTCCAAGTTGTCTATTATTCCCCTGACAAACTTTCTCTCATCTGTAGACTAAAGTTAGTCAGGAAACAAGGCCTCGACCATTCCAGAAATCTATATATCGAGGATATAAGGCTGGTTCAGATCGAAGTGGGCGAGGTAGCATTCTTCATTTTGTAGTTTCATGTTATAACAATGTATGGTTTGCTGTTTTCTCAGTCTAACTGGTGCACTCATTTTGTTTTTCCCTCTTCATGTCAGCAGACTCTACAGGCGGTTTCATAGGCCCTGTCAAGAAGGAGCCAGAGTTACATGCTCCACTAAACTCATCAGCCTTGGATGTCAAGAAGTGACACTACAGAAACATTTTCTGCTACTGGGTATGGGCCACTTATTGGTTCTATATAGGAATCTTAGCTATATATGTTGATTGTTTTTTTAATGTTTGTTGTTTTCATCGTTTCAAGTCAATTTCTTCTCTCATCTCTCACTGTTGCCCTTTTCTTTATTTGTTTCTCTCTTTCTTGTGATTTGTAACTCGTTTTGGGTTTCATAGCTAGTTTACCCAACTTACTCCAGACTGGTATTGTAGTTGTTGAACTGTTGCATTAATTTAGTTATTCCCTTGTACTTATTTTTTGTTTTTGCATCATTTGTTGTCCATTTGTCTATTTGATAATTGAAGTACAACAGAATCGAAATAGATGTTTTGGCTGGTTTCCTATTAGACCTTTGATCTTAATGGCTATAGTTCATTTCTGGTGTTCTCTTCACAAAACACAGGTTCAAAGGTGGATAACACAGATCATATGTCAAATATAGGTCCTACAGAACAGAGTGGAGTAGTTTTTGACAAACCAGAATGTCATTGTTGGTTTTTTTTTTTTACTTGTCATCCTAGAATGCGTGCAACTGAAGCCTTTCTTCTGTCACACGAAAATAATGTTTTCAAGGCGTTGCTTTGTCGTCGCTTTGTCGTCGCTTAATCGCCAAGGCGCTCCACGCGGGACGCCACAGCAGACGACTTGCCTTACGGGGAGGCCTCTGTTCTGGGCGGCGGGAAAACGCGTGAGATGGATTGGAAACGGCGGGGAAAAGTGAGGGAGAAGGGGTGCGCGGGAGAAACAGAGTGCGCCGGAGGGAGAGAGAGAGCGGGCGCGCGGGAGATTCACCAGCAGGAGAGCGGGAGGGAAACCAGAAGCCGCAGCTCGCCCGTGCGGACGCGTTCTCCCGCGCCGACGGGAGAAGTTGCTGCCCGCTCGCCGCCGAGCCGTGCGGGCGCCTGTGCGGGCTGCGGCCATGTTCCCCCAATCGGAGCTGACCTGCAACATCTGGAGGAGGGAGGGAAGCAAGAGACAGAGAGGGACGGAGGCGGAGCGGTAGTGGAGAACGAGAGAGAGAGAGATGCGACGGCGCTGGAGAGAGGATTGGGAGTTCGAGAGATGAAGCAGGCTGCAGGAAGGTCAAAGGTGAGGGGTATATGGGCTGCCTGGTGGGCTGGGCCTGACTACTTCTTGCTCCTTCTCCTTTCTTTTCCTTTTTCCTTTTTGTTTTTCTTCATTATCTACCACTCTAAGCTGCTTTTTTAAGATTCCCTTAAGATGTTAAGGCGTCGCCTCGCCTCACGCCTTAGTCGCTTAATCGTAAGGCGGTAGTCGGTCGCCACGCCTCGCCTTACCGCCTTGAAAACATTGCGAAAATTGCAGTAGTAGCTTCATCACTAAACGTAGGTTAAGTGCCATTATATTTTTGTTATGTTTCACTAACATAATTCTAGAGAAAGGAATGGTAGAAAATGTTTATTTGATATCGTTATGATGTCCTTCTCTACAAGTAACTTGTTACGGCATTGAAGGACCTGATACTTTCTAGCTTGAATATTATGAAGAGATCATCATTTGCAGTCTCAGTTTCATATACTTTGTTTTCTTCATTTTTGCATCATCTGTTCTGTATTCTTAACTGTTTATATTATTCAGTATCCATTTTCCAGGGCAATCTGGCAGTGTCTTTAAATTTTGACAATTCACTCATTCAAATTAGACGTGTTCACTTTTTCTGGTAATTTGTAAATGTAGCTTCAAGACTTCCTTGGCAGGCTTCTAATTCTTTTAGGCTTATTATGTTTGCAGCAATGTTGCCCAGGCTGATGCTAAGAACACCACTTCTCAGCCTCCATCTCAAGTGCAGCATGGTTGGGGTGGTATTCCAGGTCGCCCTTCCATGGCTGAAATAGTGAAGATGGGCAGGCCTCAAGCTAAGGTTGGGAGCAGATCTGTTGCAAGTAGCACTGCCATGCCAGCCATTGGTGATTCAGTCATTTCCAATATACCAAATCTTGCGCCCAAGGAATACAACAGAACTGTTTTTACATCAGAAGTAGGCCATGGTGCAGCAGATAAATTGCCAAATGGTGCTGTTGAGGTGCACTCTGTACCTAAAGATGCTTCCTCACTTGATATGTTACCTTCAGCAGAGGGAACAGATGTTGAAGCCCTTTCCACGAGTTCTAACGCGCAAGGTTCATCAACGCCAGATGCCAATGAAGATGACATTGAAAAAGACGCAAATTTGGAAGAGGGCAATACAGAAAGCTTGACAACTCCTGGACTAAGTTTCTGCTTCTGGTAAAGATATACAATCAGAATATACTGAAGTTGTCAGTCATCTGGATGAAGGCTCGATAGAGAAAACAGACGACTTTCAGCTCAATGGCCTTTCATTTGAGCAAACCAAAGTAAGTCAAAATGGGCATTGTTTGTCTTACCTGTATTTCTGCATGTTGTTATTCAGCTTATATGATTCTGATGACCCTACTTACTAAGTAAATTAAGTTGTAAGTGCTTTATTTTATTTATTATGTGGATCTTTTTTGTTTCCTATGTGGCTATTACATATTCACACCTCTATGTGGCTATCACATATTCACACCCCTATGTGGCAATCACACATTCACACCCCTATGTGGCAATCACACACTCACACCCCTATGTGGCTATCACACATTCACACCCCTTTGTGGCTATCACACATTCACATTACACCCCTATGTGGCTATCACACATTCACATTACACCCCTATGTGGCCACCCTTTTACTACTTTACCTGTTACCATAGTGCCCCTTTGTAACTAAAAAAAATGGGATGACGGGCCATCTATTGTGTCACTGTGTGAGATTTTCCTGACGGTGTTCATCAAGTTTCTCATTTTGTATTACCGTTTACCTCTTTGATGGCAGATCTGAATGGAGATATGTCTACAACGACAACACAGTTTGACCATTTGACTCTGCATGAGGGACCAAAATTGTCCGATGATAATCCGGCTGTAATAATCCCTGATCATCTTCAGGTTTCAAACGCTGATTGTGCACACTTGACATTTGGTAGTTTTGTGTCTGGAACACTTGATGCATCCTTGACAACAAAACCTCTTGATAGTCATGGGGATGTTGCGACAGTTCCTGATGATTCAATTGACCAATCAGATAGCAGGTATCCTCCTTCGTTTTCTTTTATATTTTCTTCACCCCAATTTTTATCATGTAGCTCTTATAAGCCCTTTACTTTATTTTCAGAATCCATGATGACGAAAGCAAGGTGACATTAGCTCCTCCTGCTAATGAATACGCTCCTCCTGCTAATGAATATGTTACTTCTGCGGCAAACAGCAATGTGGAGAATCTTGATATCACATCAGTACAGCAATCTGAAAGAGCCAATTTCCTGGATGTCACGAGCAATACTGAATACAACCTATCATCAACCCCAGATTATGCAACTTCAGGTCCAGCGCTGCAAGATTCTGCTTCACAGAGTTATCTACAGGAAAACCGACAATTCCAGAACATTTCTCCTCTCTCAAGCTTCATGGTACATACCCATGTGTCATCCTAGCTCTAATTGCAGTGATATGTTGCAAATTTCTATGCAATTGTGTATATGCAAATTAAGTGTTGCGGTTGCTATTTTGCTTATATACCGTTATACTTTACATCTAACCCTTTGACTTGTCTGTGGGAGAGAAACCTCATAAAAGGTTGACCTAGCTCGCTTATTTTACTATTTGAAGGCGCACTAGCTCTTTGAAAAAAAAAGAAGTGTACCTGATTTCCCCATTTGCAGTTCATGTGCTATTATTAATTTGTTTGCTTTGCATTAATGTTCTCTACTAACAGCTGTTTTATTATTGTGTGTCGGCAACTAACAGCTGTTTTATTTTTTGTGTGTCTGCAACTAACAGCTGTTTATTGTTGTGTGTGTCTGCTACTAACAGCTGTTTTGTTGTTGTGTGTGTCTGCAACTAACAGCTGTTTTATATTGTGTGTGCAGCAAAAATACAAAATGGTCTCCTGTCACCAGCAATCCCACCATTGCGCGAATTTGATCCAGCATTCTCACTATTGCTCACTAATCCTCCTATGATGCCTGGTGCAATGTCGTCATCCATGAGCAATGCAACTGTTTCTACGCAGCCCCAAGAGGTACGAACATTTCACTTTATTATGCAATTTCAACTCCATTTGTGCATTCCAGTGAAGCAACAATGTATTTCTCCCTTTCTTGCCAACTTTCTACATTCTGTCTTGTTGGTTATGTTACCTATAGTTACTTGATGTTGCTAGGTAATCTGATCTGCTATAATTACGGTCTTGAAAGGGCAGCATATATTCCATTTGTTGTTGACAAACTAATGTCATAAACGAGGCTCATGTTTGCTTTAGACAACGAGCCTTTTTGTCTGTTGTATAGGTTGTCAATAGTCCTAAGATTTGCATTGGTGGAACATTTGCAGTTTATGGTGAAATACGAGGAGACGATGCATAAGATTTTGTTGTGTTGCTATCTGATTGTGATTATTTCCTAACATTTGAACTTACCATGTTACATGCAAATGATAAGTGTTAAGAATGTGGAACCTGCTAGACCGATAAACTTCCTTTGCAGTTTTTGGTGAAACATGAGGAAGCGATGCATAAGATTTTGTTATCTTCCTATTACTATTTGTTTGTGATTGTTTTTAACTTATCATTTTACATGTAAATGATGAATGCTAGAATGATAAACTTCCTTCTCTCCTAGATTGTGATTTGGTTTATGCTAATTGCACCATGTCACCATGAGCAATATAGGTAAACTAGCAGTCTTCAAATGTGATTTATATTTGGACAAAGGACAACGTTAACGCGCGACGGGTCACGCGCTCCGGGAGCGCGCGACCCCGTCGTCTACCTCGCGTCCGCCTCCTCTGCTGCCTCTTTCTCCCTCCCTGTGGTCGTCCTCCGCTGCTCCCTCCCTCGCCGTCGTCCTCGACCTTGCCGAACTCGCCCCCGCCGCCGGCCCCCGCCCCCACCGCGGCGCGCTAGGGCTTGCCGCCGCGACGGCCGCCTTCTTCCCTCCCCCTTCTCGCGGAAGATCCACCATGGCCGGCGAGTTCCGAGCTCCGGCCATGGCACCCCCCGCCCCTCCTTGGCCCAGCAGCCGCGGGCACCGCCAGGGCCCCTAAGCCGCCCGGCCTCCTTCCCTACCGCCGGGCCGGCCTGCCTCCCCCTGGCCGGGCCCTTTTATAGCTGCCGGAGTTGGGAAGGAGAGGGGGGAGGAGCTCGCTGGAACCCTAGCCACCGCCGCCGTCGTCTTCGTCTCCGGTGAGCTTAGATCCAGGAGGAGGAGGAGGCCTACCTCGCCGCCGGAATCCGCCGCCGCCGCCGGAGAGGAGGGAGGGAGGAGCTCGCTGGCGCGGAACCCTAGCAGCCGGCGTTTCTTCTTCTCTGGCGAGGGCGTGGAGGGAGAGGGAGCGCGGGGTCGCGTGGGGAGAGGGAGAGCGGGCTCGTGTCGCGTGGGAGAGGGAGTGAGGCGTGGGCGTCGCGAGGTCGCGCGAGGCATGAGCAAGGGCGTCGCGCGGTCACGCGACTGTCGCGAAGTAGCTTTTTCGTTGGACAAATCCTGATAATGAACCCGGCTACGTTGAACTTCTTTTTTAGTCTCTTGTTATTGTGGAAACTGGAACTACCATGGTCTCCAGTTTGAGCTTTGGAGTGACTTAAGTTTCATCTTTAGGCATCTGTTGTGTTTTCTCTGATTTCCATCTCAATTTAAAAAAAAAAATCAAAGGGTTAAAAATTTCCATTCTCTATCACTCTATAGTGTACACTACTATACTTATTTTAATTCCAGGGAAGATTCTGCTACTGACTCCTTTAGTGATTGATCCATTCCAGTTGTGCCAAAACGTTACTTTTATCTTATGTTCCACTTAAAACTTGTAGTCAGTTGTCTTTGCCTAATGGGCATATACATACTAATTTTCATATAGTTTTCCTAGTATATATTTTTGTTGGATCTGATATATACGTGGCACAATTCTTATTGTGTGTTTGATTCTCGCAGAATGCCAATCCAGTTGGTTTACCCAATTGACTCAATCTCATCCAAGCTCCATCATTGCTTCAGGGCCTCCACTCCCTCAGCATCTTCTTCATCCCTATGCTCAAGCAACCCTTCCTCTTGGATACGCAAGCATGATTGGCTATCCATCTCTTCCACCAAGCTATGCATATCTCCCACCTGCTGGTTTTCATCAACCATACATGAACAGTGGCTTGTTCCACCAAGCAGCAGCTGCAGTTCCCAACTCAAGTGTGAAATACCCTCTACCACAGTACAAAAGCAACATTGCCCTTGCTAGCTTACCACAGCCAGGCTCTTTGCTCTCGAGCTATGTTGGAGGCTTTGGAACTGCAAACAACATGCCCGGAAATTTCCCTCTAAACCAAAGCACAACATCAGCAACCACAACTCTTGGGTTTGATGGGACGGTCCCTTCACATTTCAAAGATGGAAATCAGTTTATTTCCCTTCAGCAGGTAACTATGCGTGAGTTTTGCATATGAGGTTGGAGAATTAGATGATTACTAACTTTCCTTATGCTGACAGAATGAAAACCCGGCAATGTGGATGCATGGAGCTGGTTCACGAGGAATGCCCCCACTTGCAGCCAGTACCATGTATGGCTATCAAGGGCAGAGTCATCAGGCTGGCCTTCGGCAGGGCCAGCTACCTTCACAATTTGGCTCTGCGCTTGGGCAGTCACAGCCAGGCCTGGGCCCTGAACACCGAAACCCTAGCGATGGTAACCTAAGTGGTGCTGCTCAGGCTAACCAAATGTGGCCAAATAGCTACTGATCCATCCCCTTGTCAACTTTTGTGGAAGGCGATCCTGTTGTGTGTGCAACGCCAGAGAGGCCATGCAATGCTTGTGGTCTGATCCAGGCACGCGGATACCGCTGTGTGCATGAGTTGCTGTCGTGACATTTTGAGAGGCTGAGAGGCACAAGAAATATATGTTCGAGCATGTTCTACCTGTAGGGTTTCTAGGATATGGCCAAAATTGTAGCGCGATCTATTTATTCAAATTCTGATAGAGAAAGGACCGTTCTTTTTCTATTTTATTTTTCCTTTTTGGTGTTTACATATCTTGCGACAATAAAACCGAAATATCTAACACAGCAGCACCATTAGTTCCTGAGGAAGCGAAAGATAGCCTATCTTTGCATCACCAGTATCGCGTGCCTCTTGGATCGAATTTTATGATTGAGATGGTTATTTGATGGATGAGTATTTCCCACTCACTGTCCTGTCAGCTGAGATTGCGGCACACATTTAGCAGCCAAATATTGGGAGCATTACCATTGGATCTCTTATACTGCATCTACTATAAGTATAAGTTGTTTTAGGAGTAAAAGAGTACCGCTGTAGTTGATTTACCTAAAAACTGTCTTCTGTATTTTTTAGGGTATTAAGGAGAAATGATGCTTTTTTTATTAGATCTTTTAAAAATTATAGGTACAGAAGATGAGATAGATCTGCTCTAGTATCTTTATCTTTTAGGTATAGGAGATTGGATAGGATATCTTTCAAAATGAGCCAAATATTGAGGAGTACTTTCTTAAGTACATATTGATGAGTACTTTCTTTAGTTTTAAGTATTGATAAGTATTTTTTTGGGTCTAGTTTATAAGAGGCAGTTTGGCATCTCCGACTCCTTGGGCCTGCGATTACCGTGATGGCTTCACCGTCTTCCATCACACCAGCGTCTTCGCTGGCAGTCCGGCAGGCCGTTGGTCACTTGCTCTTGCTGTCACGGTGAGAATCTTCACCCAGTCCTCTCCCGGTTTGTTTCAGTCGTTGGATTGTTTGTTATAATACACTCCACCGAATCACTGGTCACTGCTGGTCCAAAAAAACCTGACCCGACCTATGGTAGCGACGTAGCGTCATGCAATGCGAGGCAATCAGCTCTTGAAGCAGATATGGCCGTGGTGAAGCCGTTTCGGTTTTAGTACTGCGATGCTCGCTAGTCCTTGTGCCTGTTCATTTGGCTGTGGCTTGTCGTAAACGATCGTAAATTTTTAGCTGGAATAGTATTTTTCTCTCACACAAACCAGCCAGCAGTACTTCTTCACGAACCAGCAACGATACGAATCAGCCAACCGAACAGGCTGCTTGTCTTCGCGCTCCGTAATGCAGAAGGCACGGCAAAGACCCATCACCATCCCCTCGCTAACCTATTCCTTCCGTAATCGAAACTTCTCGGCACGAGCACTGAGCGCAGATCGAGGCAGGGCGGGGTCGCGCGGGCGCGGATGCAGACGCCGTGGAGGCAGTCGACGCGACCGCGATTGGACGCTTCGGCGGCCGGGCGGGAAAACATCTCGCATCACCAACTGGCGGGATTGACCCATTTGCAAATCCAGCGCAGCCCATTGTGTCATTGGCAGAGAAAAGAGCCCATGAACAGCCCTCCCAAGACCGTCCAGACCTATCTCGCGACGCCCACCCCCGCCGCCATGCTGCTGTCATCTGCTCCGATCCGGTTCTAGACCAGAAGCTGCGCCCCGTCGCCTCCGTTCTCCAGGCTCCAGCGATGGGCGTCTCGCGTCGGTTTCTGAATCTGATCGTGGACAACCGCATCCAGGGAGCCAGATCGCTGAATTGCATCGACCTGAGGCGCCACAAGTTGTTCAACACGACAACACCTGTACTGCCGCCACCGCAAGACGATCGCAAGAACTACAGGCAGGCAGCAGCTTCATCGATCACAAGAAAGATCCGGGAGATTCAGCTTCCTCAACCAACCATGAACTTCCGATGCTCAATCGTACACTGTTACTGGTATATGAAGTGTTTGCCGCTTGCAGGTCGAAAGCTGCTGTGCGTGGACCCATCTTACCGCACTGAACACGCGCCAAGTGGAGACCATTCCCTACTTCCACGTGCCCAAGCATGAGCCCTTGCCCATCCAGTGCTGATGCCACCGACGACGGCAATGGCAGCTTCTACATCCTGGAGGGTTCTCCCTATGAGGAGCTGAGCTGCAAGGAGAAGACGACGCCAGACAGCAGCTGAGCAATCAGTATGAGGCTTTTGTCTACAACAGCGAGTCCTAGTCCTGGCAGAGGCAGCTCCTCCCACCGCCGCCATTCGTCTGTGACCCTAATAAGCACTACGAGCACAGAAAGCACCCCGACATCACCTCCTACGCGGTGGTCGAACGAGGCGGCTCCCATGTCATCTTCGTATCGGCGGATGGCGCTGGCACCTACTGCTTGGACACGGTGACGCACACTTGGAGCCATGTCGGCGACTGGATGCTACCTTTCAAAGGCAAGGTCGAATATGTGCCGGAGCTGAAGCTGTGGTTTGGCATTTGCACCGAGGGCCTGCAGCTGGGTGCTGCTGACCTGTCCACCATGGACGACTCCCAGCCACAGCTAGTAGGCACTTGGAAGGAGCTCGAGGCACCTGGAGACTAGAGGGAGCTGCAGCCAAAGCCTGCTCAGCTTGTCAACCTGGGCTCTGGCAGGTTCGGCATCACAAGGTTCTTATGCCGTGCTCTACCGAATCTTGGCCTTCTTACTGAATCCCATGGTCTTCTATGATTATTCTGATTATGATATTGATGATCTGGTTGAGGAGGAATATTTCACTGTCTTGACTGGTATCGATGTGGTGCCACGTGTCCATGACGTCCACGGGACTGGCATTGGCAGCGAGGGGAAAGTGGAGCTCCAAATGATCAAGCACAATTCAAGACGCCACATGTCTTATGGCAGTGATGGTAACATTGAAGTAGTGTTCTGAATAAGTTTGGCTCGTTGCTTCAAGACCCCTGTGTGTTATCTTATCCATCATTATCATGCGTCTGAAACTCTGAATAATTTTCGGGCTTCGATTTGTCTGCAAGAGACAACTCGGTATCTCTTCGTAGCTTGAGGACCTCTCTCTCTCTCTCTCTCTCTCTCTCTCTCTCTCTCTCTCTCTCTCTCTCTGTGTGTGTGTGTGTGTGTGTGTGTGTGTGTGTGTGTGCGTGCGTGCGTGCGCGCGCGTGTATGTGTGGCGTGCGTGTGCGTGCGCGCGCGCGCGTTTGTGTGATTTTGGCTCTACCGTTTATGTGGTGACATTGAAGACTCATGAAAGTCTTAAGAGCCAAGTAATACATTTTGTACTATGTTTAGTAAGATCTCTTGCAATATATAATGGTACAAAACCGCCAACGAAAATAATTTTCACCATGGCTGTGTTACTTCTGATTTCAGATATGAATAGTCTGTGATCTCCATTGAGATAAGACAGTAGTTGAGTCCACAACTCCACACCCACATTAAGCAGGGGACGCACAGCGTGCTGAAGGTGTGATTCTCACTATTCAGTGTCAAGCAATATACTCTCTCCATTTCAAACTATAATTCGTTTGATTTTTTGTTTACCCAAGTTTGACCGCTCGTCTTATTCAAAAAATTTGTGCAAACATAGTCAAATTTAAGTCATTCTTGAAAAACTTTTTGTTAATAAAGTAAGCCACAACAAAAGAAGTGATACTTACCACAAAATTTTGAATAAGACGAGTGGCCAAACTTATGGTCAAAAAAGTCAAACGAACTATAATATGGAACTGATTTAGTACTACACAAAATCGTTTAGTGCACAAAAGCAAAATAGTGTGTTTTCCACTCTCCAATGTCAAGCAAACGTACACTAATCGTTTATTATTTTAGCAACAAAAAAATTAATATTTTTAAAAAGCATGCCCTAAACTAAATTTTCATGAACTAGCCCTTTTAATAATGGCGCCAGAAGTCTTGGCACGACTCAGTAAATATGGTCACGCCATATGCATGGGCGTCACTAACTAGTCATGCTGCCACGCACGGAGAACACTTTCCACGTAAGATGTCGACGTGACACGGAGCTGAGTCGCGCCATCGCGGATTGAGAACACTGGCATGTTAAGTCACGCCAAAGTGGACGGCGTAACTCAGCATCTCAGCCACGCCAAACTCCATGGCGTGACCATGCTTGTGTACCATTGTTAGATTGTGTCCGTTACATAATAAAACAACATTTTGATGTCTTTTATATTTTTTGTCGATCTAAAATAAAGGACTTATGCATCTCCAAATTTCTTCAAAATTTTTATGTAGATGCTAGAAAACAAGCACTACCCATTTTATTTATACTTGTAGTTTTGAAATTTAAATTCTTCCTGCAATACTATATTTGAGTCTTAAGTTAAATTGTTTAGTCTCAAAAAGGACTCTAAAAATTTAGAAATAAATTATCTGAATTCTTGGTTTAGAAAGTAGAATTTTGTCATATAATTTCTTAACATACGTGTTTAGGTGAAATCTGAAGTTTCTTAGCAAAGCATATGCTCAAAATTAATTTTTAATCTCTTAAAAGACGAAATCCGCACCATCGAATCTACCGTATTATATAGCCACGTACAGTCGCACCTCATCTCGCGACGTTATTAGCAGAAAAATCTCGACTCGACAACCTCCGCGAAACATCTAGCGCTCGTTCCACCTCGAGCCACGGGCAGCAGCCTGTCCGCCGCCGCCGCTGTCGCACCCAAGCCGCTACCCTCCACGACTGCCTCCTCTCCCTATGGGACCTTCCCGGCGCCAGGCGCACAGCAACTCGTCCCAAAGACATCGCTCGCTTCTCCTTGCAGCCGCGGCGGTCGCCGCCTCATTCATCGCCGCAGTCGGCGGCCGCGCTCTGTCTCTCCTCGCTCGCATGGCCCTCCTCTCTCTCGCTCACACCGCTGCGCGTATCTGTGGACTTCGAAATCGAGCGCTCCAAAATCCCGCCCATGGCGCCGCTGCTTGAGCTGCTGCCAGCAGCTCCAGCGACGCCCGGCCCCGGACACTGCCGAGGCAGGCCCTGCCCCCTGCGCTACTCCCTGGCGCACGCACCCGCAGCCGTGCAAGCACGGCACAGAGCAAGCACCGGCCCGAGAGCCTGCATTGTTACGACAATACGGCCGTTTCCCTTTAGGAAAAATAAATCCAACAATACATTAGAAATACACATATATCAGCAACAAACCTTGGTGGACATGGTTCACAGTGTGCGGAATAGTGCTAGTGCGCGCACTTTTGCAGTTTAGCCCCTCTCTTTCTCTGATATGAATCTACTGTTACTGAGTCATGGCTTAACCAAAAAATAGTTGCTGGTGTCATATGTTTTTTGTGGTATCATAATTCATAAAGCAAGTTTTTATAACAACATTTTTTAAAGTAGTTTAATATAATTATTTAATACAATATTTTTTAATTAATAAAAATTTAAATTCCAAAAATCAATATCTTTTTATCGGTAGCTTCGATTGATGGTTCTTGCGCTCACAAAATCATAAAAATAAACTCTACGTGTTAGTAACGTTTTATTGCTATTAAGCATGGAATTGATCCTGTTGATTCCACACTGGCTAGAATTTTTGCACGTAGAAAACTTATATGAGAGTGCAAAAAATAATTTATTTTATAAAGAGTACAACTAACCGAAAATGATGAAACTGATATAGCAATACTACTAATTAGTCAATACGATTCAAAGATGACGATAAATATTTTCCATTTCCCAAAAAAAAAAAGTTTGCTTTGCCTCTATGCTATAATCTGCTCTGCTCAAATTGTCAATAGACCTTTTGCGATTCGTCATCTTCATCTTGATGTCATTTAGATGAACAACATCAACAAGATAACCATATAATAAAAATAAGTTAGCTCCAAATATTAATATGTCAACGCAAAACACCACAAATTTTACTTTACCTTCACCCACTCGACATGAGCAAGTATAGCTCCTGACTCAAAATCGCTAAGGTCCTCTAAATAGCATTAACAAATAGACGTCTCAATTCTGCAGGAAATAGAAAAATACAAGTTTGATCTTTTTTATGTTTTTTCATTGAAACAAATATACATTAGATAAGGCGAACCTTACTTGTATTAGCATTACGATATTATTCTTGGTAAAGCCATATATTTAATATTATCAAATCCATTGAATAATGGTAAAAAAAAACACGAATGTACAATTTTCTAGTACAGAACTAAATTTAAAGGCATTCCAAATAAATCTGGTTAGACTTGGTCATGGTACGCGTAGCCCATTGTGCCGCTTAATCCAGCGCAGCCCATTATGCCGCTTAATTTAGCTGGCCTACTCATAGGCTGGCTCCTGAAAAGCGGCCCATGGCCTCTCATAGAAAATAGCCCAGGAACAGTTCCTGCTCCGAGCCCCGCTGTCATTCTGCTCCGATCCGGTTCTAAGACGAGAAGCTCCGCGCCGTCGCCTCCATTCTCCAGCGCTGCGCCGTGTCGGTTTCAATCGACCGGCGATGGGCCTGTCGCGCCGGTTTCTGAATCTGATCGTGGACAGCCGCACCATCCCTGGAGTCAAATCGCTGTGCTGCATGGACCTTAACCTGCGCCGTCACAGCTTGTTCTTCGACACAGCAACACCGCCGGCACGCAAGAAGACAACGACACGAACACGAGCACCCAAAGGAAACGCCTTGGCCTTCAACAAGATCTAGCTTCAACGTGCGGGCGTCAGATTCCGATCTGACGGACCAACGGATTCACTTCTTCTCGGCGGCGGCGGATCAGAGGGTGTTCTGCCTGGACCAGTCAGGGCGCGGGTTGCTCCTGGAGGCGGACACGCCCCGCAATGGTGATGATGCCTCGCCTCCACAGGCCCAAGCCGGAACCTATCTCCCTCTACGTCCCCTACACCGAGCCTGATTTCGATGACCACGACGGCGGCGGCGGCAACCTTTTCATCATGGACAGGAGGGTTGCCAAGCCAGAACCCGAGGGTATCAGCGGCAGCGGCGGCTTTCAGTTCGAGGCCTTGGTCTACCGCAAGCCCAACTCCTCTATGTTCATGTCCAAGTCCTGGCACCGCGAACTGGTCCCGCCGCCGCCGCCATACGTTCATGGTGGCGCCGGCCACAGCTGCCTGGAAATCAGCTCCTACGCTGTTGTCAAAGCTGGCTCTCAGATCTGCGTATCCGTAGACGGTAACGGCACCTACTGCTTGGACGCGGCGAGCGACACCGGCACCTACTGGTTCGCGAGGGACATCGCCACTTACTGCGAGGACGACGCGTGGAGTGAAGTGGGCAAGTGGACGTTGCCCTTCCGAGGCGAGTTCTCTACGTTCCCGAGCTCAAGCTCTGGTTTGGCTTCGCTGCCGAGGACCAGAACCTGCTGGCTGCTGCTGACCTCTCCGCCATGGATTCCGATTCCCAGCCACAAGTCCTGGACTCTTGGAAGGAACTCGAGACACCCAAGGCCAAGGGATGGCAGCAGGTACGGGGCCCTCAGCTTGTCAGCCTTGGCTCTCGCAGGTTCTGCATCGCGAGGTTCTTCCGCACCGGCACCGCCATGGATGATTGTCCGTGGTGTCAGGCAAAGTGGATCTGTCAGCAGCCACCCTCCTCTGAATGCTGAGGGCGCCTCTGTGCCTGAAGGGGAAGAAGCGGACGTGGGCCGGTCCAAGTCGCGAAGGCCCAAGAAGGTGAATCCCAAGTACATCGGCAATGTCTGGATGGCCTAGGCGCGGCCCGGGGCTTGGCCTCTGTAAGATATAAGCAGAGACCGAGAGAGAGAGGGATGCTTACGTTTTGTAATAACCGAATTCTATTCTACTATTCCTAATCGAAGAACTCCTCCGTCCTCGCATCTCCTGTTCTTCTTCTTCCCCACGCCAAGCTCTGTTCCTCCCTCCAATCTTCTTCTCCCTACTGCTGTCACTCACAGGATCTTCGGATGGTCAAGCACAAATCACTGGGGCACAAGTCGGGATGTGGCGAGGACACCATCACAGCTGTTTTCTGAATCATTTTGGGTGGTTTTGACTCCTACCATCCATATGTGTATCGTCTGAATAATTTTGGTTTACTAGCTTTGATTCACCAAAAAACCAATTTCATCATAACATAAAAAAGCAGTGGCGAATTTGCACGTGCGGGCCATTCACCCGTATTTCATCAGGAGGGAAATAGGTGACTGAATAATTACGGCGTTATTTTTGCGTATGTACAGTATTCATTTACATGTTGGATTGCACGCATGCTGGATGCCGAACAGAAGGGGGGATGGTCCATCGTTTTCAGGACAAGAACGCGGACAGACAGACGCTGGGCAAGCAATGGTTGTCACATCACAGGCGGAAGCCGAAGCGCAGGAAGAAGAAGCAGAGCGTGGCCAGGATGACGGCGGACTCGATCATCCGCAGCAGACGACGCTCTCGTACAGGCGCCGAAGGAAGTCGACGCGCGGGAGGCCGGGGGCGGCACCGTACCTCCGCCGGCGCAGCGCGGCGGACAGCCCGCGGGTGTCCCGGCCACCGCCGTCGCCATCTTCTTCCGCAGCCACTCCCGCTTCCTCCCGCCGGCCATCGGTTGGTGGTGCTGCCGCTGAGGACGAGCTCTCTGCTTCGACGCGCGGGAGGCGAGGCTACTATGTGCAGAGCTTTTTATGTTGGAGGGTGGTCGGATCGTGACGCGGTCTTGCAACCGCGTGTTGACGAATCGCTGGAGCATGAGTTTCTACATATTCTTGGATATCATATTGGAGTGGTTGAGATCAGGCGGCAAAAGACCAAACCTGCAGGTCGGGTCAAAGTGTAACATGGGCCAGGGTGCAATGCTAACGAGACCGGCAGTTTCCTGGGAAGATGGCATGCTGTGCTGACGACGGCGTGAGCTTGGCTTATGCAGTTGACCTCATGCAAGCAAGACCAAGGATAAGTGGGAGTGGGCGAGACGAAAAAGCATTCGGTGGGAATGGCTGTAGATTCACGACATGTGTCTATGGGCAGTGTTACTTAAATTTAAAAGGAATAATTGATAATAAAACTACATTCTTCTCATTTGTTAGATGTAAACGCATGGGCACGTGTCATGAATACAGAAACATGTGTCCATGGCTGCTCCACGAACAATGTTCCCGCTGAAATTTTTTTCCAGGATGAAATGGTGAGCTTGCGCGTGGAACCGTGTCGCCAATGCCCCCAACTGCATGCCGCAAGATTTTTTTGGCCGTCTTAGCTCCTAGATCCATGAAATCCATTGAGCTCTTCAAGGGATTCTCTGGAAATTACTATTTCGTAGAGTTGGAAGAAATTATCCACCGTATATGCAACTCGTTACACAAAGACACTGGTTCAACTTTTCTTTCTTTTTTCTCTTCCTATTGCGCAATCATCTTGGCGCCTCTTTCCATCGCGCAGCCATCCCCGGCGGCGCCGCTGTGCCCCGCTCCTCTCTTACTACCATGCCTGGTGCGGCGTGGCCAGGGACGCCTCTGCCCCCATTGCGCCTCGGCCTCGTCGCGCTGCCCCCCCCCCCCCCCCCCCCCCCCCCTAACCCAATGCCAGGGCTGCCTCTGCCCCCATTGCGCCTCGGTCTCACTGCGCTGCCCCCTAACCCAATGCCCGGCCCCTACCACTCCGTGGCCTAGCCCAGTCATGGTCACGCCCGGCCCTCGCCCCCGCCGCCCTCACCCCCGCCGCGATGCCCTCCCTGACCTCACATCGCCAAGCCATGGCCGCACTCCACCTCGCCCAAGCCATGGCCGCGTGGGGCGGTTCGAGTACGCGTGGAGGAGGATGACATATGAAATTATGTTATTTTTTTTAATTATGTGAGTTTCTGAATAATCTTTTTATAATTACATGTGAATTTAGATTTCATGCTAGAGCTTTTCGAAACAGTTTTTCTCATATGCTAGAGTTATTGTGTAACTACTCTATGGTAAAGTAGGTGCACTGAAGTTGCTTTTGTGAAGCTGAGGCTCTTCCAAACTAGCTCTAAGCACAAGAGCACTTACGTAGGAGCTCTCAAATCAAATCATGCCCTATTCGGAGGGATCGATTTGGAGTTGGAGGGGATACAAAGGTCATAACCGTCACTGTGTATATGAGTCTATCTGTACAAGGGCAAGCAACACCGCAACACTACCGCCAGAGGGCAGAGGCTCAGCGTCACTGGTCTCCATGCCAGTGTACATGTACGTATCCTCTGTAGTCTCTGCTTCATCGGTACGTACATGCTTGTCTCGGCTCCACCTTCAGGCTTTTTCAAGACATCACGGTCGGCACCTGCGGCGGGGGCAACGCGGCGGCTTGGAACCAGGCCCGTACATGGGGCAGTGCAAGTGGAGTCACAAGGCCCCTAAAAAATCGAGGGCCGCAAATTTTACTCAAGTGTATATACATATATAATTCCATTAGTACAAATTAGGTTATGTAACTCTTAGTATATACCCCATGTAATGTTTTATGCCATAAGAACAAAAGGCCTAAGAAGACGCATGAGAAAAAGGAAAGAATAATTGCATATATTATGTAATTCTTAGTATGGTTAGAAAAGCATATGCTATAGTTATACATCTATCCAAAATATAAAATCCTGATTTAACTTGGTGCAGTCTTTAAGGTCATAAATAATTACTAATTTCTCTCATAGTATATCATATATGGCAAAAGTTTTGACATTAGAATGTACTCCTAAATATAAATCCAATTTAACCACTTATGTTGTACAACTTTTCATACAATTAGGCTGACTATTGACCAAACATAACAATGTTCAAATCTTAAATAATGTGCAGATTATATTTTAAGATAAAGGGAGAAATGTCTTTAAAACATTTAGGGCCCCTTTTAAGTTTTGCACCAGGCCTCAAATTTTTAGGTACAGCCCTGCTTGGAACTATTGCGTGTGCAGGTTCAGCCGCTCACCGTCAGTGACAGTGCTGCGGTCAGGAGGCACGTAGTCGCCCTGCGCCCGGGCAGTGCCCTCACGGCGGCGCTGATGTTGTCGCCGTAGTCCGGCGGCGACATGTTCCTGTATAGCGGTGGGGAGTTGCCGTATCCGGCCGGTGGAGAGCTCCCGTACCGGGGAGGAGACCCGTATCCTGGCGTCAGTCGAGCCGACGTGTTCAGGACCGAACCACCGCTGCTGTCACCAGAAACGACAGAAATCAGCACCTGTTTCCTGTATTTCTTTATCTTTAAGAGTAAAAAGTTTTTTTTTTTGCTTGAGCTGGTAGAATTTACTCCCTCCGTCGCAAAAGAATGCAATTATAGGAGTCAAATTAACTCAATTTTGACAAAATTTATAGTAAATAGTATTAATATTTTTATTTTTAATTTATTATGAAAATATATTCTAGAACTAATCTAATGATACTTATTTTGTATCATAAATGTTAGTATGTTTTTATATAAATTTAGTCAAAGTTCAAACTATTTGACTCCTAAAAAACGAGAATTGTATTCTTTTATGGACGAAGAAAATACTTTGCTGCTGGATACTGACATGTCGAAGTACCTGTGTAGGGATGAAAACGATCGGAAACGATCGATAGGAGGCCAAATCACTTTCATTTTCACATTTTTCTCACGAAAATAAAATCAATACGATATTGTCGGAAACGAATACGGCGCCGATATTCCGGTAATTTCGAAAACGATAGTAGTCGATCGGAAAAATACATCGATAACGATCGGAATCCATGAGAACGATATTCTCAAAAACGATAAACACGCAAAACCGTAGAACATGAGAAGATCCATATAACTCGACATATCTCACATGACAATAATAAATAAAGCAACAATTGATAAGATCACAAGCTGAAACCACACAGTTCACACCATCTTAGGTCTCCAACAGTTAACCGTGATTGTTGGCTGGTTGCCTGATTGCTTGATTGCCTTCTCGTTCCTATACGCATGAAATACTTGCCGTATAGTTCCTTTCAAAAAAAAAATATTTACCTTATGTGCTTGCATGTGCGGATGAATGGGCATGCTTAGATGTGGGCCAACTGGATCTAAAGTATGCGTTGTATTGGTAATTACCGACGGTAAATTACCGATTAAATACGGTAATCTTCGAAAACGATCCGAAGAGGACAAAATCGTTTTTGCTTTCATTTCCGATTATTTTTATCGTTAGCGTTTTCGTTTTTTCATTACCACAATCGTTTTCATTTAGGCTTAGAAATCAGAAAAAACTCGAAAATAATATCATTTTCGTTTTCATCCCTGTACCTGCGCGCGTACAATTGGAAACAGAGAAGCGAATGAGTGAGCATCCGTACAGATTGCAGAATTGATGGTGTCGACGTGTTCATGGGTGGAGCTTGATGAGTTTACTTGGGTTGGCGGTGGTGAGGACGGCGGTGCCGGCGAAGTCACAGCTGGTATGCACGGGGTTCTTCTGGTAGCAGCTGTTGAAGGCGTAGGACGCGTGGTCGCGGACGGTGTCCGGGCTGAAGCAGCTCCCGCCCTGCTGGATGGCGGAGCAGTCCGCGCCGCCCTGCCCGCACGCCTAGTCCAGCGCCACCTGCAGCGCCGTCGCGCTCGCGCTGGGGCTCGCCACGCACCAGCTCCCGCCACCAGCGCCGGTGGCCAGCGATGGCGTCGGCGTCGCGGTGGGCATCGCCACGGGCGTCGTCGTCGCCGCCGTTGGGTTGACCACCGGGACCGTGGCCAGGGGCGACGTCACGTCGCGCTCCAGCCTTGGCACGTCTGCTCACTGCTCGCTTAGCCCCCCAGCAGCGTGAACCAAACCAAACCATCATCTTCTTTTCAGCAGCGTCTGGACGAACGAAAGCTCTCGCCTTGTGCTTAATTTGATTGATCTCCTCCAATATTTGGTTACTGATTAATAAGCAGAACAAACAATAGAAAGCATATGTTTGTTTGGTACTCCTAGTTAATAATCCTGATAAAGTGTGTGTTTGTCTGTTGCTGCGACGTACTGACATGACACTCTGCTCGACTGCTCGTCAGCTTCAAATAAAGTGACTAAACAAGCAGGCAAAAGACAATGAGGGGCGCGTTTAGTTCCGGCCGATTCTGCATTTGCACAGGGTTTGATGTGACGGTAAATACTGTAGCAATTTCGTTTGTATTTGTGAATTATTGTCCAAACATTGATTAATTAGGCTCAAAAGATTCGTCTCGCAAAGTTCAACCAAACTGTACAATTAGTTTTTGATTTTATCTACATTTAGTACTCCATACATGTACCGTAAGTTTGATGTGACGGAAAATCTTCTTTTTGCATAATGCAAAAATTGGGAGTTTTGGTGAACTAAACGAGGGCGAGATCTCCAACCAAAAACCATCCATCTTTGGTGTTCAAATCGAAGCTAGTACTAGCAAGTAACGCAGGCACGCACCTACATGACAGGTAACAGCACCAGCAGCCAAAGTACAGTAACTCACCATGGCAGTGGCAAGAGAGGAGTACAAGAAGAGACGCCAAGCCATGGACTGGCCTCAGAGCCATGCCAAGCTTGCTCAGCTCTCAGCTCCGGTCTCTGAGGTCTGAGCTCTGGCTCCCAGCGAGGCAGCGAGGCAGTAGGCACGAGTGTGCTGATTCAGGAACGAATGTGTGTAAAGCGAGCTGGCCAGCTGCTGCTGCTGCTATCACTCTTCTCCTACTCACTGCATCTGCAGAAGCTGCTGCTGTGCAGACAGACGACACGCACTGTCAGTACACGAACAGAATCACAGGTCTTGGCCGGGGAATAAGAGGAAACTTGGGCAGGCGGCTGCCTGTTCAGGACAGGAGGCTTTGGTGATATGGTTAAAGTGAGCAATAGATTAAGCGAGAGGAGTGGGAAAGTGAAAAAAAAGAGAAAGATTGGGTGAGTTGGGACTTGGGAGGCGATCAGGCGAAAGAAAGAAATTCTATGATGCGATGTGTGGGGTGGGGGCACTGCACCGTTAAAAACACTTAGGATCTCCTAGGGTAGATCAGTGGGGTTCAGGTTTAACTTTAGGTATATACAAGTCCTAGTACATGTACTCCTAGAGATCTGAGAGGTAGAAAGAGAGAGGAGTGATACGGAGTGTACAGACCATCCAAGGGAGGAGCGGGAGCATTGGAGCTGGAGCCGGTGGCCGCCATCACGAACGTTGATGGAGGCTGCGCACGGACAGCGACGGTTGGGGAAGAGGTGACACAGTGAAGTCCGGTGAGGAAGACGGGGCGATGCAGTGGCGGCGGATGTGCTTTCCGTCACTTGGCTGCGCCCCTCTAAAGATCAGGTTAGGGTTTTGTCGGTGGGGAGTGCGGCTCAGGCGAACCTCGTACTTTGAGCCGTCGGCCCCCACCTCTCTTTATAGCGCAGGGTGACGGGGGCCCTCCAGCCATAGATAGGCTGGGCGCTCTCGATCAGGGCACGAGTCAAGGCCCAAGAAAGCCGTTGGGTCTTCTATGGTTAGGAGATCATTCTAACATGCACTGCCTTCATCTTCATGATGGCTTATTAGCCACCATGATGAGGAATGGATTCCCGTTTGGTGCACCCGGATTAGGGCGAACATTTCTTTTCCTTTTCTTTTGTTCCAGATTCGTATGGGATGGAATGGAATGCGGTCTTCTCTTTCCTCGTACAGTACCAGTACCAGTACGTGCTAAGCTAGTTTGTCTAGACAGAATTTTTTCTTCGAATAAACCCCACATGCATCCTCCACTCTCCACACAGTCATGACTCATGAGTCATTGTGGGGGGTGCGACCCCGGATACCCACGGCAGACCATATGGGCTGCACTTTCAGGGGCGACCCAGCCCACAAGACGAAGCCTTGCGGGGCACGACGCTGCTCGGCGTGTCCCGCAAGACACCGGGAAGATATCCTGAGGATACTACGAGATCTGTTAGGATACGTATGATCCCATGATTCCTGTAATCTGTTATTACTTTTCAGTTATCTCCTAGATCTAACCGACTTGTAACCCTAACCTCGGACTATATAAGGCGGGTAGGGGACCCCCTCAAAACACACGCAATATCATACGATAGCCAATACAAACCAACATACCATAGGAGTAGGGTATTACGTCGTGCTGACGGCCCGAACCTGTCTAACTCTTGTGTATCTGTTGCCTTCTTGTTCTTGGTCTCGCGCATCCCTCCGATCAATCTACCATAGCGGAGATCCCCCTCGGTGGACTACCGAGCATATTTAGTCGACAGTTGGCGCGCCAGGTAGGGGTGTGCGTGCTGTAACCATGGCGAACAAGATGGTACATCTGTCAAGCTCTTCGTCTTCTCCGGAGCCCGGCCAGATCTTCACGGTCGGATCGATCTCCTGGATCATCAATGTTGTTGGAGACGGGGAGGTCATCGAGCCGGTGTAGATCGATTCTGCACCGGCCACGCCAACGCCTGCAGCAGTAAATCCGATCTCGGAACCACCTCCGAGGTCGCCTTCGTCGACAACTCGCCACTCGCTTCCTCGCTACCAGAGGAGGCAGATCAACGACGACGATCTGATCGCTTCAATCGATCGGGTTGGTTTGAAGCTCGCCGATTGCCTCTCCATCACCGAATCGGCTCTGGACAATTTGGTTCAGCGCCGACCACCCTCCGATCCGGATCTATCGGAGGCTGCTCGGAAAAATACAGGGGCTACGGCCTTATCCTTTGGGTTCACCAACGCCACCGCCGCTTGCTTTTCTCTTGCGGAGTCATCTCTGACCACTGCGGTTTATCGCCGACCACCTCTCGGTTCCGATCTATCGGAAGCCGACCAGGAAATCCCGGGGGATACTGTGGCAGAACCACCCGAAATAGCACACTTACGGAGACGCTCGTCTTCCACTAGACACTAAGCACCCCGAAAGCAGGCTACAGCGGGCGGTATCCGTCGGGCACACCCCGAGAAAGAACCCGAAAGATCCACATTTTTCCCAAGGATCCAATAATGAGAACGAGTTACAACACAAGTCCATTTCATACATTAGAGTTTCTTAACAAGTATATTATTACAATACCAAATACCAGAGTGTGGAATGATAACAGCGGAATTTAAAAATAACATCTAGCGGTAAGGGGCGAGGATTCCGTCTGAGCCCACCAGAAAGATCCTCCACACAAAGGTACTTCTCAAGCATCACCTGCAACAGGGGTAAATAAACCCTGAGTACACAATGTACTCGCAAGACTTATCCGATTAGGGGGAATAATTTCCCGACTCCAAGGAATATGATAAGCTATATGGCTTGCTGGTTTTCTTTAGCAGAAAGCAATACTAATAGTGCGTCCTTATTATGTATTATTATTATCAGCCGTATTAAGTTTTCATCTAGCCAGTCTATATAAGCACCTGTTCTACTTTCAAGCAAGAGTTGAGCAATCAGTTCCATTTCTTCCCCTTTAGACTTTCAGTTCTTACTACGGTGCTAAACCGTAGACAAGCCGTACCGGATTTCCCGGCGATTCGCGAATCAATGTGCCCAGCTGGGTGCCCCGAAGCACACGTCCCGCTTGTACCCTAGGCACAAGCAGGACTAACCCATCACTCTCCTGTCCCGGGTGTCCAGGTCCCCGTCCAAACTTGGACTCCAAGCCCCCACTTCCTGAGTCCCGGACTCAGTGTGGTGCAAGGACCTCCACCATCTCCGCCTCCAATCAGTCGGTCCAAAAAGAGCCGGAGCCGCGACAAGAGAGTAACAAGTCTTCCCCACGCCCATACCCAAGTATGCGCTCGGGACAAAAAAAATATGTGACTTGCCTAGAGTCATATGCAACGCCCGGTCCTTAATCGACATAAACAGGAAAAAAGTGTAACCGAGGCATGCCCTGTTGGCCGCAGGACACAACCCTATACACCCACCAGAACCCAACCATATCCATGCCCGGTCACCATTTTCCTTTCTGTCATTTTATCATGAGTGATCATATTTATCACCTATTTGCGAGCAACGACAGGTTACTCACGCTACCGATATCCTGAGCATAGCAGCTACTCGACCTGTACTAGTAGGACTCATAGGTAGATATATTGATGCATGTAGTTTTCATAAAATACATGTAACGTAAATGCACATCATATATATATATTCAGTGATCATTAAAAATAGGGTTATGCACCGGGGCTTGCCTTCAGCGGGCGCGGTGTCAGCAAAGTCAGTGACGGGCGGCTCCGGAACGTCCTCCTGCACGAGGATCTCCTCCTCGTACTCTTCG
Source organism: Miscanthus floridulus (assembly GCF_019320115.1). Taxonomy (NCBI): domain Eukaryota; kingdom Viridiplantae; phylum Streptophyta; class Magnoliopsida; order Poales; family Poaceae; genus Miscanthus; species Miscanthus floridulus. The sequence goes on from NC_089596.1 coordinate 105,134,909, forward strand.
ACGACTTCGTCGTACTCCTGCTCGTCGAAGGTCACGATCTCCAGTGGCTCGTTCTCTATATGCATGCAGTGATGTTGATGCAATGCTTAGTAATACAGCAACATCAACTCTTAAAATAAGAACACGCTTATCATGCTAACAAGCTAGCTCTACTGATCTCACACCAACTAATTTCTTAAATTATTTCATATGCTTTCAATTAAAGTATGTTAGCTATCTTAATAAATTATCCATTCAAAGGCTACAAAAATTACAGAGAGCATCTAAAATTATCATGAGCATACTGTAAAACTTTTAGGGCTAGCACTTCTACCAATGCATCACAAAAATTCATTCTCTAAATAACCATAATAATAATACACATTTTGAAATAATAAAGTAAGCCTAAAGGTATCACTGAACTGCATGAACTGAATACAGATAGATCATGAATTTAGAAACCTAACAAAATTTATTTCATAATAAATAAATAAATTCAAATGAGCTCTAGAAATGAAGAAATTGATATGGATGGGTAGAGCGTGATTTTTGATTAATTTAGAAAGAAGAATCAATGTAATCGGAGTTTATACTAGGAGAATCCTATAGACTAATCAATTTGGCTGATTGCAGCTCGGGGTCGGAGATCGACCAGACACCGCTGGCGTGCTCAGCAGCGGAGAAAAAGAGTAGCATGGAGTAGGTGGCCACGGAAACTCTGGTTTGCGAATACAAGGTGTTTGGTGCGTCCTTTTGTAGGCGGGCAAGGGTGGAGCTCACACGGGAAGGACGCAGGCGACAGCGTTTCCTTCGGATGAACAGCGTTTTTTCCTTTTCTGCGTGCTGCAGTGATCGAGCGCATTAATTTCTGTGCGCTACAGTGCCCCCGACGCATTCTGTGGCGGCCAGTGTTTTCTGTGCGTTACAGTGTCGGGCGCAGTACTTTCTGCGCGCTACAGTGTCGATCGTAGTACTTTCTGCGCGCTACAGTGTCCTCATTTTGAATTCTAGTGCAGTGCTCAGGGACTAGGAAGAAGACGAATAGCGAGAAATGTAGTTGGATCCGGATAATAATAGTGAGTCGAGCTGTGCTGGAGAGTATTTGGACAAGGAATAAATTAGAGCTCAATTTAAGAATTAGTGTAATAAATTTTAATTTCTCATTTTACCACATACAATAATGCATAAACATGATGCTCATGATATGGTTTAGTGTTTCGATTAAGACGTAACACCGAGGGTGTTACAGGTACGGTGGCCGTTCATCAAGATGTCCTAAGGGGCAAACTCGTCGACCAGTTTGGGGATATCTATCCTCTCGCCGACCACGTCGCCGACCAGCACTCGCCGGCTGTCAACATGCTGCAGATCAGCCAGCATCACGAAGGATCTCTCCGCACGATCCCAGAGTGCAGTCCGGACTCCGAGTCTCAGGGCTCTACATAAGTCATCACTGATATCACTGCCGTCCGATCTCCTTTCCTGCCATTTCATGGAGGCGCGATCTTCAACGTCAGCGTCGACAGTCCTTCACGGGATAGAGAAAACAAGGAGGACCGCGCGGCTCACGTCAACACGAACGCCAACCGCGCTCAACACCGAGCGAACGAGGCCACCATCGCGCTCGTCGAAGCCGCTCATAATGGGGAATAGCACAACTCGCAAGGTCGACCACGCCTTCTCCAGCGCAACCTCGACGACGAATTCGTTCGTGTCGACGGCCACGACGTGTACAAGACTCCAAGCGCTAACCTGGCCGTGGCTGCCAATGAGCTCGCTCGGCTCGAGCAAACGTCGGAGGTCGCCAAGGTCGCCGCGATGCTTAAAGCGACGCACTGTTAGGTCAACGAGATCCGCCAGGATCAGGGACCCTTCCAATCAACAAGCTCAAATCGCCGGTCCGCTGCACCAAGATTCAATCGCCACCCTCGGCAGGAGTCGTTTCGCCGACCAACATCGCGATGGGGGACAGTTCCTCCAGGGTGGAGCTAGGGGGAATATCGTCAATAACCCTCTTCAACGCATCAATGCTGCAGCCGACCAGGAAATCAAGCGAGCCATCCGAGCTACCTAACGAGCCGCCAAGCTCGGACATCACGACATGCCCTCTACTCCACTCGGTCGTCAATCAAGCTAAGTCACGCTTTAATATTGTTCTAAATATTCTCCGATCTTCGTATATCGCCATAATCTTTCTCCGAGCTCTTTCATGTATACCATCTTAAAGATGACATGCAAACTACGCCTAAGGCAAATCCCCGAACGGTCACGTTGATGCTCGGACGCCTCTAGAGATGGCCCTGTCTCTGGCTCCTCCCAACACATGCTACGGGCTCCGCGCTCTGCGTTATGGGTGGTCGGCAGCAGCTCCTTGGTCACGTTTGTTCCTCCTACACGTGCACGGGCTCCGTGCTCGACGTTATGGTTAACAGGCTAGCTAGGGCTAGAGACTCAACTATACACTAACTATTCAGGCGGTTATATTAAATATAAATACATCTTCGCTCCAACTGATCGCCTAGCTGCATATGCTATTTCATCACCATTGTTGATTCTTCTCCAGAGTTCATATATTTTTTACATCATGTACTACTCGTTCTACATGTTTGTATTGCAGGATCATCGTCCAGGTGATCGGACCACCTGGTGCTCGAACTTCTCCACCGAACAACTGGTCGGACCGCTTGGTTCATGGACTCCGGCGCCGACTAGTTGATCGGACTGTTCGCCGGTCGTTTCTACTCAATGCTCACTTCGCCGCCGACCACTTGACTAGATTGTTCGTCGCCCGTGCTTCATCACCAGCTACGTCGGTTACTCCTCGGTGCTCGAATTCTTCATGCTTGAGGACTAAGTGGGCACACTTTACCCCACTTCACCTTGTCGGTGCTCGGACATCACCAGCTACACCGGAAATTCTTCGGTGCTCGGATATCGCCAGCTACGCCGGGGACTTCCTCGGTGCTCGGACTTCTCCACCGACCAACTGGTCGGACCGCTTGGTTCATGGACTCCGTCGCTGACCAGTTGATCAGACTGTTCATCGCACGGACGTCGCCAGTTACGTCGATGCTCGGAGATCGCCAGCTACGCAGGGAACTCCTCGGTGCTCGGACATCGCCAGCTACGCCAGGAACTTCCTCGATGCTCGGACTTCTCCACCGACCAACTGGTCAGACAGCTTGGTTCATGGACTCCGTCGCCGACCAGTTGATCGGACTATTCACCGCACGGATGTCGCCAGTTACGTCGGTGTTCGGACCTCGCTAGCTACACCAGGAACTCCTCGGTGCTCGGACATCGCTAGCTACGCCGAGGACTACTTCGGTGTTTGGATTTCTCCACCGACCAACTGGTCGGACCGCTTGGTTCATGGACCCCGTCGCCGACCAGTTGATCGGACTGTTCACCGCACGGATGTCGCCAGTAACGTCGGTGTTCGGACCTCGCCAGCTACACCAGGAACTCGTCGGTGCTCGGACATCGCTAGCTATGCCGGGGACTCCTCGGTGCTTGGACATCGCTAGCTACGCCGGGAACTCCTCGGTGCTCGGACATCGCCAGCTACGCTGGGGACTTCCTCGGTGCTCGGATTCTTGCTACACCTCATCGGTGTGCTATCAAGCTGCTCCACGCTATTCGGATCAGAGTGATGATCTTGGGCAGCACGTCTGGGGTCTTGATACGCGCATGACGGATGACGTCGGCAAGCTTTCAAACTTTTTTTCTTTGACCCTGCTACAAGATTCATTCTTCATCTTCCAGCAGGCTCGGGGACTAAGTGGGCACACTTCACCTTGCAGTGATACCTCTTTTCTGCTCGGAGACGCTCCTCAGCTGCTCGGAGGCGTTTCCTAGTTGTTTGGAGGTGCGCCCTAGCTGTTCGGAGACGTTTTTCAACTACTTGGATAGGACACCTTTCTGGTACTCTAGATCCTGCACATTGGATTTGGCAAGATTACGCTCGTGCCGGTACCTCTGGACATTTTTCTCCATGAGCTTCATCGCCTCCTTCAGTTTTTCGTTCTCCTCGGCAAGGGGCTCCATCCTTTTGATAAGATGCTGCCGGTGTTCGGCAATCCACGCAATGCTCTGCACAAACATCAAAGATTATAGGGGACCACATCCCTCAACGCCGAAGACAAATAGCGCTGACATGATACTAACCTCAATTGGGTTCATGGCCGTGGTAAGGACGGACCGCAACCTCTTCACCTCTCGGGTGGTGTCCTCCTCCACGACCACCACTTCCTCCCCACGCTTGCAAAAGATGCGGATAGTCTGAGGTTGTGCCTCCTCTCGACTGATTTCCTCGACTTCGTCTTCTTCCTCCACGGGGGGTCGCGCTCCTTGGGGACTCAGTGGTTGCACCGAGCAGCCGACCACTCCCTGCGGGGATTCTAGGTAGACCGCTCGCTCCTCCGACGCTGCCGGTCCCTGCGCCATAGATCTCGGCATTTCTTCGACAGCCTCTGCCCTCGCCCTTGACGACTTGACAGGATCCGCCGCTGCTCCGGGCGCTTTCACTGTTTCGCCCATTGTCGCCGCCGGCTGGTCGCCACCGCTCACTTCGCCGCCAGCGGTGGTTGGATCCTCCCCTCACTGCCGTGCACTCGGAGAATCTAGAATGGAGCTTATCCGCTTCGTCTCAGCCTCGTGACCTGCACCCCACTGCTCGCCAGTCTGACCAGGGGGATTCAAATCTTCAGCACTTCTCCTTCTACATCAGATTAGTTCATCAATCGCCAAAAGAGATAAGGCTACGACAACAAAATAACTCCAAGGCAAGGATACTTACGTGTCGGCCTATAGGTATACTTTTCTAAACCGGCGCTGCCTACCCGAGCACCCAGGTGTGCCCCTAGGGTCGACTCTCACACCCTAGGGTGGAGGTCCCGCGGTCTCCGCTATTGGCCTCTTCTCCGCCTGTGGCTCTGAGACTCGCTTTGCCTGCTGCTCAGGGGCTCCCTTCGCCTGATGCTCGGGCACTCCTTTCGCCTACTGCTCGGGGACTGACTCCCCTCCTTTTGATTGCACCTCCATGCGCATGTTGAGCGGAGGCGCTCTAGTGCTCGGTGGAGGAGCTCCTGGAGCCTCGTCATCATCCGACCACTTGGACATCGCCGTACTCTGTGTCCGAGTGGTCTGGTCACCGCCAAGTGATATGCCGCCCGGTTTACGGGGAGCGGCACACACCATTTTCCTCTTCTTTAGGGCAAGCTCATCTACTGCCACCCTCTTCCCCTGGACTTTCTCCGTTACTAGGGGAGGACTCTCGGTCCGACCAGCGTCCGTGCCTCTGGACTCCAACGAGGCGCTAATGGCACCCTCCTTAGGCTGCGTTGGTGGTCGGGCGTCCACTGCCCTCGGCCAATCGCTCCTTGGTACGCCTGAGAAGTACGCCGCTCGTTCCTACGAATGGATCTTTCCACAAGTGAATCAGTTCACTGCTTGGCAACGCAACAGGTTGAAGTGTACAAGGGACAACAATTAAGATTTTTACCTATGGAGGGGGGTTCGTACAGTTGAAGGCCCTAGTATGCCTTGACATGCTAAAAGAGGCACTTGGTGCGAATAGCTCTGCTGCCCGCCCTAGCACATCATCCTTCGTCAGCCTCTCCACCCTCTCCCGAGTACCGTCGGTGTCCCCTTTGAAGTCAAAGCCCGCGTGGGCCCTCTCCTTGCAGGGCTGCACGGGGTACACTATGAAACTTGCTGCCACCAGTTCACCGTTAATCTCCATGCCCTTTATTAGGCCGAGGAGCTCCTTCACTTGATCCATGTCAGCACTGCTCGGCTTCTCTGACCAGCTTCTCTAGTTCTCTAGAACGTGGTCGACGTCGCAGCGGATGGTGGGATGGCTCTGCTTCATGTAGAACCACCTGGCGTTCCACCCCTTCAGCGAGGTATTCAGTGGTACAGTGATGTACTCACCCGCCATTCCGTCGCGGAGTTGGAGATAAACGCCACCGACCACCTTGGAACCACCGCCCCCCTTTTTCTTCAGCCAGAACAGATGACAGAAGAGGTTGAAGTGGGGAAGAATTCTGAGATATGCCTCATAGAAATGGATAAAGATAGAGATGTGTAGGATGGTGTTTGGATGGAGGTTGCACAAACTAACTCTCTAGAACTCCAACAGGTCCCTCAAGAAAGGATGAACGGGAAATCCTAACCCGCGCTAGAAATAATCCTCAAAAACAACTACTTCGTGTGTATGTGGCATCAGGAATGGCTCACCGCTGGCTGGCCGCCATCCAGCGGTGACACGGTTAGAAAGGACGCCCGCCTCCACCATCCTGTTTATCGCCGCCTCCCCCATGTTCGACGCCACCCACTCGTTGTCGCGACGGGTTCCGGCGGTCGCCTTCTTCGGGTTTCTAGCTCCTTTCTTTGGTGCCATCTATCAGATCTAGTTTGGGATTGGTGGCGGAAGTGCGTGAGAATGTGAATCTGAAAGTGCGAGGGCTGAGGAGGAAGATGAAATGGAAAAGTGGCAAAGGTGGGAACACGGGGTGCGGTGGCGCAGTTATAAAGCACTTCCCCCACCTTTCGCATTCTAGGGTTTTTGGCAAACCACCCCGTGATTTATGCCTCTCTGGATTCTCCGAACCAGCGTGGTGGGCCATTACCTGGGCTTTTGCACGACCGCAGCCCGTATCACCCATTTATCGCTGCAATTTATTACTGCTCACTGAATATTCGCCGACTTCTCTGCCATCTGTTATGGCTCAGTAATTTCCACTGTATAGCCGTTACTCTAGAATTTTCTCCACGATTTGTTTTCAACAAGATTTCCACTTGTGGCTTAGGGACTGCGTCATCAATACAACTTGGTTCCTCACCACACTTTGGAATATCTTTCGTTGACCGTTGTTTCTGACCGTGGCACCACGTGACCACGTCACCTACTGTCAGGCTCGGGGAATAAGTGGACACACTTCACGTTGCGGTGAATGTGCTTTTCCCGTCTCGGAGCTACACCCGGGGACTGGCCGCCTGCTCGACTGGTCTTCTGCTTTACTCTACTTTGGACCCTGGCACCACGTGACTACGTCACCTACTGTCAGGCTCGGGGACTAAGTGGGCATACTTCACCTCGCGGTGAGTGTGTTTGCTTTATTCTGGAAGACTCCACGCTTCCTGAAGTTCAAAAAGATTGTTTCCCTTTCTTGTGGTCGGATTCTAAGTGGGCACACTTGGTCCACTGCGAGGTAATTTTTAATTTTGAACTTGAGCTCCTTACATCCTTATGGCAAGCCTTACTTGGGATGCGCTGCTCGGCGACGGTTTGCAACTGCTCGGCTACGGTTCACAACTGCTCGGTGATGGTTCGCACTGCTCGGCGACGGTTCGCAACTGCTCGGCGAGGGTTCACAACTGCTCGGCAACTCATTACGGTGGTCGGACCATGAGTCTGACTGCTCGGCTTTGTTCATACCTGCTCGAACAAGTTCAAGATGGCGTTGCACAACGAATACAAGGCGCTCGGGGACTAGCTGTGGGGGGTGTGACCCTGTATACCCACAGCAAACCATATGGGCTGTGCTCCCAGGGGCGTCCTAGCCCACAATACGAAGCCTTGCGGGGCACGACGCTGCTCAGCGTGTCCCGCAAGACACCGGGAAGATATCCTGAAGATACTACGAGATCTGTTAGGATATGTATGATCCCATGATTCCTGTAATCTGTTATTACTTTCCAGTTATCTCTTAGATCTAACCGACTTGTAACCCTACCCCCGGACTATATAAGGCGGGTAGGGGACCCCCTCAAAACACACGCAATATCATACGATAGCCATTACAAACCAACATACCACATGAGTAGGGTATTACGTCGTGCTGACGGCCTGAACCTGTCTAACTCTTATGTCTCTGTTGCCTTCTTGTTCTTGGTCTCGCGGATCCCTCCGATCAATCTACCATCGCGGGAATCCCCCTCGGTGGACTGCCGAGCATATTTAGTCGACAGTCATACATACAGACAGACGTCGAGCTCACCGTTTCCTTGACGATGCCGATGGCGTGCACGTCGCTAGCAGTGATCTTGTGAATTGGACTTGTAATTGTAGTTTATATAATACTCTTGTGCTTGTAGTTTATATAATACTCTTGAGCGAACGCGGTTCGGAACGTTAATCACTCACTCGCAACGCGAACGTGATAATACGCGGAAACAAACAGGGCGGTTCTGGTCGAATTTGAATTGTAAATTTGATTTTTTTTTAGCGGGAAAACGTACTGTAGGGGCGGTTCTAGACTGAATCGTCCCCTACAAACATGTATTATAGGGACGACTGGTATTACAGCCGTCCCTATAAATCAATTTGTAGAAGCAGTCTGGAAACCACCTCTATAAATACATGATTTATAGAGACGGTTTGGTAGGGGCGGCTGGCCATAACAAAGCGCAGTTGCATTGCCCCGTGAAGCGCAAGCGAGGTGGCGCCTGCCTGCGTCACGCCGTCGTCCTTGCTCCCAGTGATTGACACCTACGTGACGTGTCCAGTGATCATATCACAGAAACTACTACTCCGATCCCTACATGTTTTAATTCATTCTATCCGTAACGTAAGCAAGCGTCTCTCTTTGGAACGCATAATTTTAACTTTATTTATAGCGTTTTATTCATGGCAAAATGGTACTCCTAATTACTAGATCTCCGTTGCCAAAAAGCCCAAAACCACCCCATTGCATGTTAGCAAACAGCGAGGAAAACCTGATCGAGGCTACTAAAGCCCCGCTTGGCACAACTCCGCTTCGTTAGTAAAGCGGTTCCTTTCTTCTTCATTCAACTCCACAAACAGTTTTACTCATAGAGCAAACACTTCACCTATATTTCAGGTGTCTGAATTTTAAGATGATTCCAGGCAACACTCTTGCACTACCCACTAGTACAAGTAATTATTACTTTTATGATTTTATTATTTGTCTTTGTATCATAACATATCAAATTTTAGTCGTTGTCTAACTATAGAAACAATTGCAAATTGTTAATTTGTCTTTGTGCCAACACAAGTCGGATTTGTGGTTTTGTCTAACGGTTTTTCTATTCGAAACCGAAAATTGCAGATTGTGCGTACAGAAATTGCGACAAGCTAAAACGACAATTTTAATATAAAATATATGCAAAAACCGTTGTCTGAAACGAAACTAAAATTCAGGCACTTGAATTTTAGCAAATCCCGAATCTCACACAGGGGCCATAAAGCAAGTTGAAGATGTAAGAAGCAGCTATTTTCAGCTTTCATCCCACACCAATTCTTTGTTAGAGCACGTCTTAAAGAGTTTCACACACATATATATATACTACTGCACGTCTTAAAGAGCACGTCTTAAAGCTCGCAGTGCATGTGCGGGCGGCGTAGGGTCCTGGACATGACATGTTTTACGAGACCTTTATTTGGATTTAGCTCCGTCCGGATCGACTAATAACTAGGCTTATAAATATATGACATTATATTTATTCGCCCTCCTGTTTGACTGGAGTTTGGAGGCTTGTGTTGTTTGTCTCTGCTAGCTAGCTGGTTGTTAGAGATTATATATTACCAGGCCGGCCGGCCTCGTTTTGAAATAAAAAATCTGGATGGACGACGGGGAGCAAGCTGTACTGTAGGTGTAGGGCGAACGACGTCCGTTTGCATGCATGCATGCGTCTGTTCGATGTGGTCTCTTCTGCTGAATAGGAAACAAACTCAGGTCAGAAGCTGAAAAGATGTACTCCGCCGTACAAAGAAGATGCCTGTGCTCTCGTGATAGAATAATAGATACGTAGTACTGCCAGTCCTTCGTTTCAAACTATAAATCGCTTTAATTTTATCGGTATATCCATTTTATTATACATCTAGATAAATTATATATCTATATACATAGTAAAATTAATGAACCTAAAAATCAAAGCGACCTATAATTTGAGACGGTGTGTAGTAGTATGTGTAATGTACATATTGGTGCATGCAAGGTGTAATGTAACAGCAAAATACTCTACGTACGTGTACAGTACTGCGTAGCTAGCTAGCGAACATGCTGGATTGCTTTGCTGGTGCGAGACGTAACAGCATCAGAGACATTTTTTAAACCTCTGCCTGCCTGTTGGATCGGAGCTTTGCCTGATGCATAGCATATAGGAGTATCTCTGCTTGTCTTGCCCTCTGTTGTTTCCATGGAATTACTTATGCTGCTCTTGACTCCTCCCCTAGCTACCCTCTCATCATTTCTTCGATCGGTGACGTGCCACTTGTGCATGTTCGGCTGATCCAGTTTGGAGCTGATTTCGACTGATTTCGGTTGATTCAATAGTGTTCTGTGAGAGAGAATAAACTGAAATAAGTTGAGACTAGACAAGAAGAACATGCTGTGCTGGACGAGACGAGGAAGAATAGTAAAGCTCGGAATCATGCACGGGAACCGCCACTCCGCCAGCACTGCGGGTCGACGACAAGGCGGCCAGCAGAGCGCAGTCAGCAGTGCAGTGCCGTGAGCGCACAGCGTCGACGAGCAGTCTCAGTGGCGCGCGCGCGCAACACGGGGAATCGCCAGCATTGCACTGCCACTGCTTGCTAGCTGACCGCCTGACCCAGGTGCCAATATCATCAAGTCAGGTTCGCTTCAGTGATCATAATGTTCTGTTTTGACGACATTTGGGCACAGCCACTCGCGAGATTGCCAAAATTAATCATATTCCAGGCAGAAATGGAAACAAGTTCGCGCCAAATCCGCTTGTTGATTACCTATAGGACACGTGCAGCGGGAGTTAATTAGCTAATATTTCAACTGTCTGGATTTTTTAAATAATGGTCTTATTAATTAAACAACGGATTAGACCAATTAGGCTTTGTTTGAATATAGTCGGATTCACCTCAATCCACGTGTGTTGGGTGGATTGGAGTAGAACTTTAACTAAATTTCATCCTAATCCAAAAACACACGTGGATTAAGGTGAATCTGACAACATCCAAACAAAGCCTTAAAAAGATGACTCATAGATTCTTATTCTACAGTGAAACTACTACCGTAAAATTGAGTGAATGAACAACAAAAATACATAAATAAATTGTTGAACATTTGGTCAATTTACGACTTATATTAATCCATAAGAACGACTTAGCCAATAGTAACAGTACCACTAACCATACTGTAACACCACCACTACTGCAGATAGTATTTAACAGTAGCAGCAACCAAGTACGCTAACAACGCTAACAGAATAGCATATGAACAATAGCGCAAAGTGGGATTAGGTTTATACCCTAGGGTGGAACTGCCGGTACCCGCGGACAGTGAGCCACCATCTTCTCCGTCGGTGGCATTGGTGCGGCCGCCAGTTCTCCTCGTGTCCACCATGTTGCAGAGGAGGTCACGCCGGGAAACTCCTGCAGGTGCGGTGTCGGAGCTCTCCCGTCAGGAAGCAGAAGCCCCCGAACAGGAACCCTAGAAGCGGAGACGGAGCAGCAGTCGCGCTGGGAAGCCGGCGCTCCCAAAAACTTGATTCCCCGCCTACCCGTGCAGGTACGCTTGACGGGGGAAGTTCCGGAGGCCTGCTACCGAAGCTCCATGTGCGCGCAGGGAACTCCGGCCGGAGATGCAGACGAACAGCTCAACGCTCAGATGTGTTGCGGAGAGGAGGAGTCGCAGGTTCGGATCTGTCCGCCTCCGGACAGGGGCGCCCCCCCTTATAGCCGCGCCGTTTCCCTTCTGTCCGTTAGGCCCTGTCGGGGAAATGAACCTGGACAGGGTGGTTGGGCGTTGGGAGTTGGCTGCGGCGGCTAGGGTTTCGGTTGGGCCAAGCGACAAAACCAGGCCAGGCCACGCCCTCGCCCTCGCCCCGGCCCGGCCCGGCGCGGCGCGGCGCGGCGCGTCGCGCGCGGGCGGGCGCCGCGGCTCGGCTCGGCGGCGGCGGCGGCACGCGCGTGTGGCCTCCCGGTTCTCCCTCTCAACTTGTCTATGAGAGAGTCTTAAGACTAACTATTTAAGTTGAGAACCTTTTTAGTGAATTTCCCATGTGGTACTAATCACTTTTCCACTTAACAATAATTGTGGGCCTTTGAAGTTTATTTGATTAATTAGAATAAATAATGGGCCTAGCCCAAATTAATCTAACAATCCCCACCAAACTTCAGAAGTCCACAGTTAATGTCTTCAGTTCTGAGCTTGTTTGATATACCAGTGTTTCGATGGAGACTGTTAAGTTGAACATCCATCTAGAAAAGGAGTTTACACTCATTTACAACTGACCAATGGACTATGCCTTGAATTGACAGTTTTGTGCAAAGTGAGGCTCACTCGATTCCTTTACTGATACTAGGCTGCCTGTAGCATCCCCTCTGGTTGGAGCATATAAGTCATACTCCTGGCCTATTCATGAGTATCTAGAGATCACCCAAGTCTCATAGATTGTGACTAGCAATCGAACTCACATAGGTGTGTTCCTTTAAGATGCCCTATAGGCCGACATCTTTGCTTCTCATTAAGCCACTCGGATCACATTGAGGTATTTGCCAACCTGCCATACAGATAGGAAGAGAAGTGCATTACTCAAGAGATTGACCTTTATTAAAAGGGTCTCTTCCCTTGGTCTACCCATAGCTTGTTTCACCATCCTAATTCATGGGATCTCCGATCACATAGGACAGATTGCCACTACGATAGAACTTCATGTGGGTCTCAGTCCCATCTCACTCGATGCACTATCTATCACATTACATGATAGTCCCTTAGTAAATTGATCTGCCAGATTTTTAGACGTATGGACATAGTCCAATGCTATTACTCCGAAGTTTCTCAATTTTTTGACAGATTTTAACCGCCGCTTTACATGCCTAGTGGTCTTCATGTTGTCCTTTGAACTGTTTACCTTGATAATTACCGTTTGGTTATCACAGTTTATAGAAATTGCAGGCACAGGTTTTTCAACCACCGGCAAATCCATAAGGAGCTCACGAAGCCATTCAGCCTCAACAGTAGCGGTATCAAGTGCTGCAAGTTCTGCTTTCATTGTTGACCTTGTTAAGATGGTCTGCTTGCAAGACTTCTAGGAAACAGCGCCACCTCCAAGTGTGAATGCATATCCACTTGTGGCCTTTAACTCATCAACATCAGATATCCAATTTGCATCACAATAACCCTCGAGTACCTTCGGGTACCCAGCATAGCGAATGCCAAAGCTCGACGTTCCCTTTAGATAGCGCAATACTCTTTCAAGAGCACGCCAGTGATCATCTCCCGGATTTGAAACAAACCAGCTTAATTTGCTCACAGCAAATGAGATGTCAGGCCTCGTTGCACTAGCCAAGTACATTAGCGAGCCGATGATTTGGGAGTATCTCAACTGATCCCTCATTATTCTTTGGTTCTTTCTTAGGATCACGCTTGGATCATAGGGAGTGGACACAGGCTTGCAGTCACTATAACCAAAGCGACTCAGTACCTTTTCCACATAGTGGGTTTGTACAAGTGTTACCCCACCATTTTCTCCCCTTAGCAGTTTGATGTTTAGTATCACATCAGCCACTCCCAAATCCTTCATGTCAAAGCTCTTTGACAAAAAGTCCTTGACTTCCTCAATCACATTGAGGCTTGTCCCAAAGATTAGTATGTCATCTACATACAAGCACAAGATTACTCCTTCTCCCCCACCATAGCGGTAGTACACACATTTGTCGGCTTCATTCGCAACAAAGCCAGCAGATGTCATAGTTTTATCAAACTTTTCATGCCATTGCTTAGGTGCTTGTTTTAGGCCATACAAAGACTTCAACAATTTACACACCTTTCCTTCTTGACCTTCTACTACGAAACCATCAGGCTGATCCATGTAGATCTCCTCATCTAACTCTCCATTTAGGAAAGCCGTCTTAACATCCATCTGATGAACGAAAAGATCATGAGACGCAGCCAGGGCAAGCAGTACTCGGATTGTGGTCAATCGGGCCACTGGTGAATAAGTATCAAAGAAGTCCTCACCTTCTTTCTGGGTATAACCCTTAGCCACAAGCCTTGCCTTGTACTTTTCAATCATACCATCAGGCCTAAGCTTTTTCTTGAACACCCATTTACATCCTACAGGCTTGCACCCATAAGGACGATCAACAATCTCCCAAGTTCCATTGGTCATGATTGAATCCATCTCACTTCGCACTGCTTCCTTCCAGTAGTCAGCATCGGGAGAGGAAAATGCCTCAGCAATGGTGCTTGGAGTGTCATCCACGAGGTATATAGTGAAATCATCACCAAAAGACTTTACAGTCCTCTGTCTCTTACTCTTTCGAGTAGCTCCACTATTATCCTCCTCGGGATTCTCAACACATGTTTGTTCAGGATGTTCTGTTGGCACCACGGGGAAATCAACAGGTTTTTGACTAGATGTGCTAGGTACATTTCCTCTCATAGGAAATTCATTCTCAAAGAATGTAGCATCTCTGGACTCAATCACTGCCCCAACACGCATGTCAGGTACTCCAGAGCTTACAACTAGGAATCTATAGCTGACGCTGTGTAAAGCGTAACCGAGGAACACACAATCTATAGTTTTTGGTCCAAGTTTGTGTTTTCTGATGATTGGCACATTCACCTTGGCCAAGCATCCCCAAGTGCGTAGGTATGAGAGAGTCAACCTTTTCTTTTCCCATTCCTCGAATGGTGTTACTTCTTTATTCTTTGTAGGAACTCTATTCAGGACATGACATGCCATCAATATAGCCTCACCCCACCATTCGTTAGAAAGTCCCACAATGTCTAACATGGCGTTAACCAAATCAGTTAGAGTGCGATTCTTTCGTTCGGCAATCCCATTGGATTGGGGGGAGTATGGAGGCGTCCTCTCATGAATAATTCCATGTTCTTCGTAGAATGAATCAAACTCATGTGAAAAGTATTCTCCCCCATGATCATACCTCAACCGTTTGATTTTTCTTTCCAATTGGTTCTCTACTTCAGCTTTATAGATTTTAAAATAATGCATTACTTCATCCTTTGTTTTTAGCAGGTACACATAGCAAAATCTAGTGCTATCATCAATAAGAGTCATGAAATATTTCTTTCCTCCTTTGGTCAACACACCATTCATCTCGCACAGATCAGAATGAATGAGATCTAGTGGTGCCAAATTTCTCGCCTGTTTCACAGCCTTGTGAGGCTTGCGAGGTTGCTTCACTTGAACACAAGCATGGCACTTAGACCCTTTGACTAGATCGATTTTAGGGATTAATTTTAAACTAGCTAAGCGCGTCATACATCCAACATTGATGTGATAGAGTCGGGAATGCCAAACATTAGACTCATCATCATTTCTCACATGGTTCACAATTTTATCACAAGAATCCATCAAAGAGAAGCGGAACAAGCCTCCGCTTTCATAGCCTTTTCCAACAAAGGTTCCATACTTGGATACAACACATTTATTGGACTCAAACACAAGTCTAAAGCCGTCTCTACACAATAGAGACCCACTAACGAGATTCTTCTTGATGGAGGGGACATGCTGCACGTTCTTTAGCTACACGATCTTTCCCGAAGTAAACTTCAGATTGATCGTACCAACACCAAGTACAGCAGCATGCGTACTGTTTCCCATCAGCAAGGAGCAACCTCTTTGTTCCTGACAAGAAGAAAACAAGGAAACATCAGAACATACATGAATATTAGCACCCATGTCAACCCACCACTCAGGCGAGAGACAAACTGAAAAAACTATAGGTAGATGATTACCGTACCCAGATCCTCTAGATTCGCTAACAACCATGTTTGCGGTCTTCTTCTGCTTGTCCTTGTGGTCAGGGCACTCTTTTGCCCAATGGTCAGATGCACCACAGACAAAGCAAAGACCCTTTTCCTTTTCTTTGCCCTTCTTCTTAAAAGTTGCAGCTTTAGGCTTGACTGCAGGCTTGTTTTTCTTCTTCCTCTATGCGGCATGAAAGTTCTTTTGCACCAGATTGGCGCTAGAACCTTCCTCATGCGCTTTCTTGCCATGAGTGTCCTTTGCCCTAGCATTCTCCTCCACACCAAGAGTAGCAATGAGATCAGTCACACTGAACACTTGCCTCCTGTGCTTTAGAGTAGTGGCAAAGCTCGACCAAGTAGGTGGCAGCTTAGCGATGATACCGCCGGCCACAAACTTGTCAGGCAACTCACACTCATTGTTCTGGAGTTCCTTTGCCAGCATCTGTATCTCATGAGCCTGCTCTACTACAGATCGGTCATCGACCATCTTGTAGTCATAGAACTTCTCCATGATGTACAGCTCAGTGCTAGCATCGGCAACACTGAACTTGGCCTCAAGTGCATCCCACATGTCCTTGCCAGTGTCCATATCCATGTACACTTGCACCATGCTTTCAGCTAATATGCTGATGAGAGCCCCCTTGAACAAGTTATCTGCCTCATTGAACTTAATCTCCTCCTCGTGAGAGAAAGGAGGTTCAATGCGCTTTCCCTTGATCACGTGCTCACAACGCATACTAGTGAACCACAGCTTGGAACAAACACGCCACACTTTATAGTTGGATCCATCATCTTTCAATGGTGGTGGTTTTAGTGACGCAGCAAAACTAGCAGTCGAAAAAGACCTATCAAGTTTTTGGATTGTTGAACATTTGGTCAATTTATGACTTATATTAATCCATAAGAACGACTTAGCCAATAGTAACAGTACCACTAACCATACTGTAACACCACCACTACTGTAGATAGTATTTAACAGAGCAGCAACCAAGTACGCTAACAACGCTAATAGAATAGCATATGAACAATAGCGCAAAGTGGGATTAGGTTTATACCCTAGGGTGGAACTGCCGGTACCCGCGGACAGTGAGCCACCATCTTCTCTGTCGGTGGCATTGGTGCGGCCGCTAGTTCTCCTCGTGTCCACCATGTTGCAGAGGAGGTCACGCCGGGAAGCTCCTGCAGGTGCGGTGACGGAGCTCTCCCATCAGGAAGCAGAAGCCCCCGAACAGGAACCCTAGAAGCGGAGATGGAGCAGCAGTCGCGCTGGGAAGCCGGCGCTCCCAAAAACTTGATTCCCCGCCTACCCGTGCAGGTACGCTTGACAGGGGAAGTTCCGAAGGCCTGCTACCGAAGCTCCATGTGCGCGCAGGGAACTCTAGCTGGAGATGCAGACGAATAGCTCAACGCTCAGATGTGTTGCGGAGAGGAGGAGTCACAGGTTCGGATCTGTCCACCTCCGGACAGGGGCGCCCCCCTTATAGCCACGCCGTTTCCCTTCTATCCGTTAGGCCCTGTCGGGGGAATGAACCTGGACAGGGTGGTTGGGCGTTGGGAGTTGGCTGCGGTGGCTAGGGTTTCGGTTGGGCCAAGCGACAAAACCAAACAGCTCAACGCTCAGATGTGTTGCGGAGAGGAGGAGTCGTAGGTTCGGATCTGTCTACCTCCGGACAGGGGCGCCCCCCCTTATAGCCGCGCCGTTTCCCTTCTGTCCGTTAGGCCCTGTCGGGGGAATGAACCTGGACAGGGTGGTTGGGCGTTGAGAGTTGGCTGCGGTGGCTAGGGTTTTGGTTGGGCCAAGCGACAAAACCAGGCCAGGCCAGGCCACGCCCTCGGCCTCAGCCTCAGCGCGTCGTGGGCGGCGCGGCTCGGCGGCGGCGGCGGCGCGCGCGTGTGGCCTCCCGGTTCTCCGTCTCAACTTGTCTATGAGAGAGGCTTAAGACTCACTATTTAAGTTGAGAACCTTTTTAGTGAATTTCCCATGTGGTACTAATCACTTTTCCACTTAACAATAATTGTGGGCCTTTGAAGTTTATTTGATTAATTAGAATAAATAATAGGCCTGGCCCAAATTAATCTAACATAAATCAGATAAGGAAGTGTTTTATTTAAACCCCTCCACGCCATCGCGAGACGCAGAGACCACAAGACGCGCACGATCGCCTGCACTATGTCGTGCCATCGAGTTGCTTCTCCTCCATGGACAAGAGCCGCCGCCACGACAAGCAGGCCGGCGTGGGCGTGGGCGGCCGGCTGAGGCAGCGGCTGGTGCAGATGCTCCTACACACGTCGTGCGCCGCCACCACCACCTCGGCCACCGCCTTCATCGGCCTCGCCACGCCCATGACCACCAACGCCGCGGTAGAACCGCCTCATCCTGCTCACGCTCGTCCCCGTGGCGCCCACGCCCACGACCATATGTGAAGAGCATGGCATATCTAATAAATCATCATAAGAGGTGGATACATGCTTTTTGCCTACATCACAAGGGTTAGCAACAATATGTGATTGATCCATTGACCCATGTGATGAGCTCTCATTATTTTTAAGTTTATTTGTAAACAATTTAATGAGAGAAGCATGTTGTTCTAATAATTCATCATGAGATGTAAGTAGTGTCTCATGATTTAATTTTAGCTCATCATGTGAAGATTTAAAAGCATCAAGTAATTTCTTATGTTCTTCACAAGAGTTCTTTAGAAATGAGTTTTCATTTTTCAATTTCAATGTTTTAGCTTTCTTATTTTTTAAAGAAATGGTCATGCTAGCAAGTCTACTAACAAGCTCATCATATGAATCAACATGATCAACCACATTATTATTTGATACCATGGTGTCACCTTGTGACATGAAACAATGTGGTGTAGTAGAAGAGCTTGTAGTAGCATCATCATCATGGCTTGAGCATGAACAAACATCACCATCAAGTGTGCATGGGATAACATCATCATTTGCAACATTTTTGGCATTGTCATCAACCTTGTCAAGTGATCTTGTGGTGTGATCATCATCATCATCACTTGACGATAAGGTGGAGCAATCTTTCACAATCACCAAATTGTGATCATACTCGACACACTCATGCGCCTCCTTCTTGGGTTCATCCTCCTTCTTGAATTTGCCATGATCCCACGTGGAGGAATCACCGAAGGTGTCCTTTATGGACTCCCATATCTCACGAGCAGTTCCCATGATATTTACTTATTTCATCAAATCAAAACTCAAAGCATCCATTAGAAAACAACAAGCATGTGCATCAAGTTCATAGAGAACTCTTTGAGCCTTGGTGAGCTTTCTATGATCCAAGACATGAGTGAGACCACTAGTGACAGTCCACCAAAACTTAGGTCCCTTTACACGAAAATGATCAAGCATGTGATTTTTCCAAAGTGCAAAGTTTGTGCCATAAAAAATGTGTGTCTCACAAACATCTAGCCCACTAGACGCCATCCTCTCGGGTCGGTGAAGACCACAAATGAGAGACCTAGCTCTGATACCAGTTGTAGGGTCGAGATGGCGGACTAGAGGGGGGTAAATAGTCCTTTCTAAAATTAATCGTGTCGGCTAATCAAAACAAGTGCGGAATTAAAACTATCGGTCTAGCCAAGACTACACCCCTCTATCTATGTTCTCTAGCACCTTCCAAAGATACTAATTAAGCAACAAAGATGCCGGGCTAGCTAGAGCTCACCTAATCAATTCTATAAGCAAGGTCACACAAACCTATGCCACTAGTACTTCAAGCAACGAGGGAGCTCCTGCACAAGCTAGTAAGCAAAAGCGTAAATCCACCTAAGCTCACTAGCAATGCTCAATAATAAGGCAACCAATGCCAAATTAGAGAGCACAATTACTTAGCTACACAAACTAAGCAATGTGACTAACAAGGTTACACAAACCAAATTGCCACGCAAAGGGAGCTACTTCTATGCTACACAAGCAAGAAGGTAACTAGTGAGCTACACAAGCTAACTAATTACAAGATCAACTACACAAGCACAATGTATATGAAAGTAATTACAAGCTTATGTAACGAGGATGCAAACCAACGGGAATATAAGGATGACACGATGATTTTTTTCTGAGGTTCACGTGCTTGCCAACACGCTAGTCCCCGTTGAGACAAGCTCCAAGGTTGCCATCGGTCCTCTTGCTAGTGGTGACCCATAAGTCACACTCTCCCACGTGGAGTGCTTACCACAAGCTCTAGCACTTGACCTGGCCGGACCACTTGTCGCCCTTCGCGTCTCGCTTTACTATAGTTGCTCTTCGTGGCTCCCGCGGGGCGAGCACAATGCCCCTCACAAAGCTCTTCTATGGAGCACAACACAAGCTTCTTGCGGGCTTCAACGAAGACCACCACCAAGCCGTCTAGGAGGTGGCAACCTCCAAGAGTAACAAGCACCATCGGCTTGCAACTCGATCACCTAGTGCCACTCGATGCAACCTCACGATGCAATCATACTAGAATCGCTCTCTCACACAATTGGATGATCACTATCAACCATATGTGAGATGGAGGGCTCCCAAGCACTCTCAAGCATGGAAACAAAGTCCCCCAAGGTGCTCAGCACCAGCCATGGCAGAGACCCCCTTCTATTTATAGCCCCACGGGCTAAACTAGCCGTTACCCCTTCACTGGGCAAAACTCGGGTTGACCGGACGCTCTGATCGTATCGACCGGACGCAACATGCTAGCGTTCGGTCAATGGATGGCTACCATGTCATCCCTACCTTCAAATACAGAGCGCCTGATCTCAATGATTAAGTTGCGACCGGACGCAACACAGTGTATGACCGGACGTAGGACCCCAGCGTCCGGTCACTTCCAGTAAGGTACCAGAAGCGAGAAATCATGACCGGACGTGTTCGGTCGGTCATGATCGGACGCAACATCAGCGTCCGGTCCTTCTCCTCTTCTCTATGCTACCACGTCAGCATGACCGAACGCACCCAGCCAGTGTCTGGTTACTTTCAATGCCAGCGTCCGGTCAAAGACCGATGCCTGCGCGTTCTCTGCTGCCACTGACTGGACGCATGACCCTAGCGTCCGTTCACCACGCGACCAGCGTTTGGTCACTTATAGTGACCTCCGTTACTTTGCTGAGTTGATCCACTTCATCTCCTTTGCAATCACCATGTTGATCCACTTCATCTCTGTTACAGTGTACACCACCATGTTTATGTGTGTTAGCATTTTCACAATCATTTTCCAAAGGATTAGCCACTCAACTTGCCACGCCACTCAATCCTAGCGACGATGCAATGTTAGATCACTTAAGTGGCACTAGATGACTAATATGTAAACAAGTTTGCCCCTCTTGATAGTACGGCCATCTATCCTAAACCCAATCATAAACTTCTCTACACACCTATGACCGGTGAAATGAAATGCCCTAGGTTATACCTTTGCCTTGCGCATTCTATTCCATCTCCTCCAATGTTGATGCAACACATGCACCAACATGATGAACAATGATATGATCCACTTCATATCATCACGTGATCATATTGGTTCATTGATCTTTACTTCACTTGCTTTTCACCGTTGTCTTCGTCCATCGGCGCCAAGTCTTGCTTAAGCTTCACCGCCACGCGGTCCATTGCTCCAAAGCCTTTGACTTGCCCTTCACGCTTGCAACCGGTCCATCAAGCCAAGTTATGTCTTGATCTTCTCCACCTTGATCACATGACTCAATGTCATGTCTCATTTGCAATGATCTTCTTCATCATCACATGTGTGAGCTTTGCAACATCTCCAAGCCATTTTCACCTTCATGGCATATGTTGCTCACACACATGTACCTGTGGACTAATCACCTGTGTATCTCACATAAACACATTTAGTCCATCTAAGTTGTCACTCAATTACCAAAACCACACAAGGACCTTTTAGGCATGCACCGTAAGGCTACAAGAAGATGTGATTTATTA
Organism: Miscanthus floridulus; assembly: GCF_019320115.1. NCBI lineage: Eukaryota > Viridiplantae > Streptophyta > Magnoliopsida > Poales > Poaceae > Miscanthus > Miscanthus floridulus. Next base: position 105,156,541 of record NC_089596.1, read on the forward strand.
GATATTGTATAATACCAAATAGGATACTTGTCTTGTAGCCCTACCCCTCCAAATCATATAAGGAGGGATAGGAGTCCCCTAGTCGACATCCTCATATGGATCCTAGGCTTTGCCTAAGGCATCGGATCATACGCAATACAATTCACAAAGACACAGGACGTAGGGTATTACGTCAAGCTGACGGCCCGAACCTGTCTAATCGTTGTCTCTTGCATTCTATGCCACCATCCAGTTCCCTCACGTGCACCTCCACAGATTCATCTACTACCGTAGGCATACCCCTGGGTAGACTGCCGAACGTATTTCATCGACACTCCCTCCCTCCCCCTCCGCGAGCTCCATGCGACCCAACGCTCCCAGCGACCCAGCTCCCGTGCCCCCCACTAGAGACCAGGATGACGACGGCGGTTCTAACAAGGCAGGTTGGTCCTTCTATAGATTTGAGCCCTCGTCCTCCTCCTCCTGTGGATCTTAGGGATGCGACGGTGGCTAGGGTTTCGGTGAGCTCTGGGGTCCTTCCCTCCTCCCTCCATGAGCTCGGAGGTGATGGGCCAGGGCTAGAGTAGGTCGCACCTCGAACCCGTCTCCTTTGCTATTCATACGCCCTTTGTTGTTTCCTCCGTGTTGCAATGGGTCTTTTGAGATGTTGCAACCGATGATTTTCGAATGTTGCAATGGGATTTTTGGGTTGTTACAACAGATGTGGGCGTCCACATCATTCCTACATGTCATGCTGAGTGGCAGGGGGGCTGGTGGGACCTACCTATCAGTGAGAGATGTAAATAGGGAAGGTGGGAGGAAGGTAAATGGGGGAAAAATGCCACTGATAGGAATTGAACCTTGGACCTGTTAATCACAACAGTAGGACCTAACCACTTGGATACTAATTCATGTGTGTATACTAGTGATATGTTTATTCTTTTGGCTGGTGGCAAACAAATTAGGATAGTTCTGAAACAAATTAGAGACCATGTCCAGGTCTCCAGACCACGCGACCGTGTCTAGACCATGACCCTGTCCTCGCCCGCCACCGGGTGCGCATCGCCCCTATCCACGCCGGCCACCGGGCGTGCACCACCCGCCGCCCCAGTCCTCGCCGGCCATCCCTCTCCGCGTGGGCTACCCCTATCCTCGCCAGCCGCTGCTGTCAGTGCCAGCCTTGTGGTCCCTGTCCGCGCCGGCTGCCCCTATCCACGCCGGTCATCCCGGTTGCTGTCAGCGGTGGCGCGGTGGCCGCGGTGAAGGCGATATCGAGAAGCAGCCACGGCAGCGGCTCCGTCAAGCCCCCCTACAGGGGATCCATCGCCACGCACCTCCAGTGATCTTGCCTCAACTGATTTCGATTGGTACGGATCTGGCACTATTTTATTATTTCGATAGCTAAGAAAAAAATAACAGAAGAAAAAAGAGGCACCCTGAACAGAGACGCGCACCCTGGAAAAATTATGCGCGCGCTCTGAAAATTTCGTGGCGAGCGGCCTTCCCACCTCCAATATTTGGCTACGAATTTACCATTATGCCCCGCCATCCGTGCATCCCACAAATGAAACAATGGGGATATTTTGGTAATATTGCAGCGCCATATATAATCTGGCTCCACCGTCTTGCAGGCAACGGCGCCACCAAATCCCCCCAAATCCTCCAATTCGCCCAGCCAACGCCGCCACCATCCCCCCAATCCATCCTGTAGCCTCCACCATCCCGTAGCTCCAGCGTCCATCAGCTCCGCTCCACCATCCCGCAGCCTCCAGATCCACCGATTCCTCCACCGCCGCTTCGCCATCCCGCTCCGCCGTCCAGCAGCCTACAAGCGCGGCCTCGATGGTGAAGGTGATGAGCGCATCGAGCGTGACCGCCACCATCCCGCAGGCACCACCGATGTCGCCAAAGAAGAGGGGTAGGAAACCAGCGAAGGGGCCACGGCGGGGAGAGCATGTTGAAGGTGAATGTCTCTCCTGCACCTTCTATTTTGGGTGATCTAATTTTGGCGAAGGGGGATGTGGTCGCATGTGCCCCATGAGATGGAGCTGTCCCTCCTCTTCTCCGTGTTTCGGTGACGTACATTGTTGTAGAGTCAGTGTGCTATTGGGGCAGGTGATGGACATATAGGAAATGGTTCACCATTGGCTAAACTTTTTCTATACATTAGCAAAAATTGGGGGAAATCAGGGGAGGGATGTTTGCTGGGTTACCTCACTAGTATTTTCTCTTGGTTTATTATGTGGAATTGTGGATGTGCTTGAAAAGCTTGGGATTGATGCCCTGAACTAAATTGCCACAAGATCCTCGTCAATTTCTGCTGCTACTACTAGCAGTGCCTTCTTAGAGTGATAACATATGTGGGGTTCTTTAACCTGAACTGTTAATTTGTTATAGGTGCTGCTGCTGTGAATTCAAAAAGGCCACGGCAGGGAAACCCGATTGAAGGTAAAGTGTCTCTCATGTAGCTTCTATTTTGGGTGATCTCTGTTTCTGGGAATCACCACTGTTTACTATTCTGCGTTCTCCTTTAATTAAAAATAGTCATTGTCAGCTTAAGGTATTTGTCGGTGTGAGATTAGTAATGGAGGGTCCTGGTAGGAAAGATAATCTGCATGCTCGTCACAATATAAATTAGTTTACAAGTGAGGTCTTTTCACTATAACATGCTGACATCTGCACTCTTTGTTCCTTCTCATTGCAGAAGCTCCGATCAATCCTTATTTACTCCTACGGATGAGAAAGTGTATGCGCAACAACACATACATGCAGAAACTAGGACTTCCTGTGTTAGCTCAACTGTGTGCGAACACTACTATTTCCCCAGAAAAGCGGCAGCAGCAGGACAGAGAAGACTCTGGTTCGGAGTACAATGGTGAGGATGAGGCTAACAGTGATGCCCATCTAAGTGATGATGACCTGGAACCTCCTACTTTATCATCTAAGGTGCTAGTTATTCCATAGTGTCAAATCTTAATATGTGATTTGCTTGCTAATTGCATCTAATGTTTATCTCCCATTCTGTATGTTTGATTGGTTCTTTGTAGAAGAAGACAACAACAAAGAAGAGGAAGACAGGTGCTAAGAAGGAACAACCTGGGATGCAATCTAGTGTTGTCACAAGGGGAATGAAGAATCGTCCAGCTGATGTTAATGCAATGAATAATCAAGTTGAAATCCCTAATCAGGCTACAGAGGAAGGTTAACTGACTACATTCTTGTAACAAATCGAACTCAAATTTAGAGACAACATTCCAAAGTACTATTACTAACTCTATATTGCATTGTAGCTGATGCAGGTGAGCAAAATGGCTGCCTGGCTGGAGATCAGCATGTACGCACTGAGCTAAACCTGGATGGACACACTCGAAATGGCGCCACAATGAATGATGTCAGTGAAAATGGACAAACACAGGTTGCCAACATCGCTGAAGGTGTGTATTTCTAAGTCTTGCACATTGTAATTCCATACCCAACATAGGACAACAGTATACTAACACAACTCCTTCGTAGATGACCTATTTGATGAGGAGAATAGGATGAGGGGACCTAGTATTGGGAGGGAACTTGTTCAGATGACTCGCTCGAGGAAGAAGAGACTTCCTTTGGTTATTGAGCCAGGGAAGAGAAGACCAAACTCAGTGATGATCGCTGCAAAATTTGCAACTGAGTGCAACATTGCAGTAAGACAAATTGTTCCAATATTTCCACATTGGAAGGAATACAAGAAGTATCCTAAGATGATCGACGCGTACATATCGAGAGTTGTTGTAAGTGTTCAAACTTGCCCCTTTCCACTGTTTATTTGCAACATTAAGATTGTGCATTCAATAACAATTGGCAATGTTGTTTACTGTAACCAGTCAAAGTTTCATACGGATGTAGATTCATTACCTATGAAAAAAGCATGTGTGGCTATGCTGAAGAAAACTGTTCGCCAGCAGCGCTACAAGCTGAAAAAGAGGTATTTTGATGCTTTGCCACTACATCTGGTGCCCAAAACATCTCCTGTGGACACAATGACTAATGAGCAATGGGATAAACTTGTGGAACACTAGAAAAATGAGCAAAAAATGGTAAGATCATCCAACTTTTCCAATTTCATCATGTTTGATGTCATGTGTGCTTAGCAACAGAACTGTATTGCTGTAGGTGACTTGTGAGAAGAACAGAGAGAACAGAAGCAAAGTGCAGTTCCATCAGACCACTGGTTCTCGCAGCTATGAACTGCAAATTGTAGATTTGGTGAGTACAACTCATTGTCACTTTCAACTAGAACATGTTGCTGGAGCTTCAATTGCAAGATACTATATATGAACATGCTATTTGTGAGGTCTTTTCTTCTCTGCATATTTAAAGCTTTGTATGTAGCTATGGCACAAAGCTTAGTAATAGTTGACAAAAATCTGCTGTTGGTTGTGAGGTCTTTTCACTAGAACATGCTGTTTGTGAGGTCTTTTCTTCTCTGCATATTTAAAAGAGCTTTGTATGTAGCTATGGCACAAAGATTAGTAATAAGGTTGTGGTACAGATTTCGCTACTGCATTTATGATTTTCATTCTATCAATTCCTGTGTTTGACCTTGCTTCATATAACACTGCAAACTGTATGATTAAAGTTCCGAGTTAGAAACCATGTCCAATTCCAGATAATGAACAAAGAGAACAAAATACTTGTTCAGAATATATGTTTGGGTGTTATAGTTTGTCTGGTTATGTTTCATGCACTTCATTGGATGAGAAAACACAGAAGTATAATTGCAGGGTGATTCATATTAAGGAGCATGACACTTATAAACTGATTCACTGAACTAAATGAAACTTATCAGAGTAGCACTGTCATCGCAAAATCAAAACTGATTCATATTAAGGAGCATGACACTTATAAGAGTAGCACTGATTCACTGAACTAAATGAAACTTAAGCTGAAGTGTACTGATCTACTTATACATGAACACTCAGTGATGTTGCAACAAGATTAAATCTAGTATAAAGTGATTTGTTAGATACAACAATAATCAACCTCTAAAGTCATGCCTGAAACAATTTTATCCTGTACAACCTAAATTTAAATTTTGAATCTGAGCTAGAGAAGATTATTAAGCACGAGAATATTTGATTGCAGTATCCTAAGGGTCACTATGGGACTTGGATCTACAGTATAAATTTGTATGATAATAGTGAAAGGATGGACAAGTCTACAGTAGTTTAAAAGCATCCCTAAGTTCCTATGCTGAAGGCCCTGCTTAATAAGAACAAAATTTAGAAAAGATAAATGGATCAATCAATCCTCAACTATGAAGAAAATGCTAGAAACTTTAGTTTATTCTTTGGTATAAATTATATGCACTATACCATAACAGAGGAGCACTGTAGCAGATATCTTAAGCTGTAACCACACCAGAAAGCAAAGATACCTTTTTCCTGTCCCCTATTTCTTCCACACATTGCTTCTTTTCTTTCGGTCCATCAGCAGTGACTGCTTGTTCCTCATTGTCCTTGCTCGCGGTAGAGGTATCAAGTACCTCCTGTTGGTTCTCAGATGGAGTGGTATTGTCCTTACTCGCGGTATCAGAGGTATCAAGCACCTCCTGTTGCTTCTCAGATGGAGCGGTTTCACCTTTCTCCACATCATTCCCAATCCCATTGTCGGCTTCCTCACCAGAGTGGTCTTCATCCTCATCATCTGAAGAATTAGAGTCCTCAAACTTTATCTTTTTGTTCAGTGGCTTGTCTGGAATGTTTTTAGGCTTCTCATCTGATCCTTTCCCATCAACCAGGTCTTCGTAGAACTTTAGAAACAACAATGCAACAAAAATCTGCTGCTGGTTGCTTGGTTTTCAAAATTATATCACTGCATACTAAACTTGGGGCTGCAAAATTAGTTATGCCACTAACACTAGAAAATCTAGAAAATGTTCTAACTTAGTTTGTTTAATGCCTTTTATCTGTGTTAGTAATACATAGAATCAGCAACAGTTTTTTAGAGTGTCCTTTTCTATTTTTTTTCAGGCGGACAAGTACAAAAACGAACCACCAAATGCACTGGAACTATTGAAAGAGATGCACTATAGCAAAAAGAAAGGATTTGCTCCTGTAGTTCAATCTCTTATTGTAAGTAAAATCATACTTAGTTCACAATCTGATGATACATTAGGTTCATATATCATGATCATTGACCTATCTATGTCTCTTATGCTGCTAGGCTGAAATAGAGGAGAAGCTGAATGAACCTGTAGATGATGGTCTTCAACCAAAGGATGTGACTGATGTGGTCTCTCAGGCCCTTGTTCAGAAAACTAAGAAGAGCAGGTTTCTTGTAAATGTGGGGCTCCAAAGCAATGCCACACGTGTTAGTGCTGAGCATGACCTAGAAGAGGAACTGGTGGTGGAGAAACAAACATCAAGTGATCTTAGGGAGGTTGTCAAGGCTCAACAACAGCAAATGGAAGAAATGATGAAGAAATTCCAGGAGGCAAAAGCAGCTAGGGCTAAGCAAGAAGAGGAGTCGAAGAAAAGGCAAGCTGACATTGATGCACTGATCAAGACTTTGATGTCCATGGTTCCAGGATGCCAAGCAACACAGTAAGGTTATCTTGGGTTATCGGTTGGTGCACTTTGCTGTTGGTTGCTTATTTTGGTGATGGATGCTGCGCTGTGAATAAGTGGCTGCGTCTTTTGGTTGAATTGATGCATGGCTGTGAACTTATGTGCCTATGAACGACTGCAGCATGGTCTTTGACCTGTGCATGCACGGCTTTTGGTGATGGATGTATGTTCTGTGAACTATATTTAGATGTATGTGTGAACTGCAGCTGTTCTGTGAACTACAGCATGGTCTTTGACCTGATGCATGCTTTGTTGTGCCAAACTTCATATGTAACTATATTCAGATGTATGTGTGATGATGGGACCTTGGCATATTTATGTTTATCTGTGATGATCTGTGGTCATCTATAGCGATGTGAATCATGTGAATTTAAATTTAAATGTGTCATCAATTTAAATATGAAATTAATGTCCATTTAAATTTGAATTTGGTGTAATTTAAATTTGAATTTTTGCTGATATGTTATGGGCCACAATGGGCCAATTCTACTATGCAATTGGGCTAGCCTAATAGTGTGTACTAAAATATGGGCCCAACTAAATCTAAAAAAAATACACAAAACATGGGCCTAATTGAAGAAAATAGGCCATAAAAAGCCTACTGATGATGTGGCAAGGTGGCAGCCTAATGACATGGCAATAGCTGAAGTGGCAGCAAAATCATGACGGTTCAAATCATCACCATAGCCTCTTCCTATAGTTGCCCTCCGATTTATCCATGACGATCCAAAAAACCAACCTGTGACGTTCTATTTCGGTCCAAAAAATGTATGACGCGGGATAGGTGACGTTTCACTGGACCGTCATCGATAGTTAACTGTGACGCGTTTTCGCTTGTCCGTGACTAAATCAAAACGTCACGTAAAGCCAAAATTCTTGTAGTGTTTTAAGACATTTTTCCGATGTTGCAGTACATAATTTTGTATGTTGCAGCACATAATTTTTCAATGTTGCAGTACATATTTTTTGATGTTGTATTTCAATGTTGCAGTATATGTTTTTACGATGTTGCAACACATAATTTTCGATGTTGCAGTATATGTTTTTCGATGTTGCACTACATATTTTTGTGATGTTGCAGTATTCATATTCCGATGTTGCACTACATAGTTTTTCCATACGCAGTTGAAGTGTTTTCGTGCTATTGGGATAGGGGACGCGGTGGGGGAACGGGGTGACATGGGGGCGGGCGAGTTCCCTTCTATTCCCAAGGTAGAGCGGGCGTGTCGGGTACCTTAGAACGAGGTACCCCAAGCAAACATCAAATGGGTCGCTAAAGTCCCATCTAAAAAATAATAAAAGCTAGAAGGTAAGTCGTGGGCCCCTCACCCGCTACGACCGAGCCCACTGGGTCCTCCTCCTCCTCGCCTCGGGCCTCGAGCATGAGGTCTCAGCATCCTGACACAAACTCCACTTCGTGCGAGGCTCCCCAGGAAAGGCCTCGGCAGGGAACGCCGTCTCCGCCTCGCCCGAGGCTCTCCACGGAAGGCCTCGGTAGGAGGAGCATTCTCCGTATTGTGCGAGGCCTCTTGCGCAAGGCCTTGGTAAGGAGCCTGATCTCCGTCTCGTGCGAGGCCTCATTCTCCGTGTCGCTCGAGGCCAGCTCGTCCGCGGCCCGTCGCCCCCCGCCTCGGCCGACCCGCCCGACAGCGCGTCACGTCTCATCAATGCTTCAACCACTCCCGCAATCTCAGCCGGACGATGGCTCAACGCCACAGAACAGCCGATGGGACCCGAGGTCGCATCAGTGCCATACCGGCCGGGACAGGGCACGGCGGGGATTACCGGCCACTGTGTCCTAACGCTGTGTCCACGATCAGCGCCATACCGGCTGGGACAGGGTACGGCAGGGATTACTAGCCATTGTGTCCTAACGCTGTGCCCACGATCAGCCGCCCACTCGAAGCCTCGGCACCGTACACCAAGGTCTCGGCTATCTTGGGGTTCGTGCCTGCCGAGACCCCTCCACTACGATGCAGCCTCGGCACCGACCAAGTCTCGACTTCGCACACAGTCCATCCACAGTGGTCTGCACGACCGCCGCCGCACCCACTCCGAGGTTGTCCTGGGGCTCCCACGACGCACAGGATCGGATGTGATGGCCACGCCGCCCCATTGCTCCAAGGACGGACCACTCCGATGACCATGCCACCACAGGAACAGGCCATAGGGCTCGGACATGTCACCCCTGTTGGCATGACGCCGCATAGTAATACATGTACTATCCTTGTCCTCCCTTCAACTATAAAAGGAGAAGACTTGGGCCACTTAGGGGGGAAACGAAGGAGAAGACCTTGTAACACACACACACGCACACATTCCAGCAGCTTGAGAGCAACATCTCAGACAGCCCACACGACACCCTGCCGAGACCTGAGACTAGTTTCCTCTCTCCCTTAGCTTGTAACCCCCTACTATGAGCACTTCGGTGCAAGGAATACAAGATCGACCTCTTAGACTAGATGTAGGGCTTAGATTGCCTGAACCAGTATAAACCTTGTGTCTCTTTGCATCACCATCCGGAATCGGGAGCACGCAGAACAAATTCACTAGTCGGTTGAGGACCCCCCGGTCCGAAACACTGATAGTTGGTGCGCCAGGTAGGGGGCGTCTGTGTGTTAGTTTCGTCATCCCAGCAAGTTCCGGATGGCAGACCCCGTATGACCATTGCGTCTCGGCACCGTGGTTTGGTTCGGGAGCCTAGAGTTCATGTCTCTAGGGCATGAGTACGACATGGTACTCCTCACTCCTCGAGCCCCACCGTCTGACAATGAAGTTATGCACCAGTAGCCTAGGCACAGGCGGCGCTCGGGTGGCCGCTCTCACCGCGCTCGCCAGGCACGACGCGAGCAAGGCCACCCCAACGCTACGTGAACCCAGGGCGGCACGCCACCCCCCACCGATATCCTACGACCAGCTGTTGGCATAGGGTCCCTGGCTAGGGACCTATCTAGCCTGAGCTTGGACGAAGGAAAATCACCGATGGCACGCGGCGATGCCTAGTCATCAAGCTCTGCTCCACCACTCCCTGAAGAACTGACCCCGGCGGAGCAGAATCTGGCGACGGCACCATCCCCATACCCCTTTGGGTTGAGAAATGCCGCCGCCTCTTACGCCTACGCTTACACTGCCACGCACGAGGATCCCTCGGAACACCGCCAGCGCTTCGCTCTCGACCTGAGCACCCACGCCGACTCCTCGGATGAGGACGAGGCATGGCCCGGAGTGGATTTCTCTGGACTTCATGACCCTAGGGCTTTGCGCCAGTTCTTGGACGCAAGCGACTACTGCTTTGGCTACTCCGACTCCGACGATGAAGGCACCTACAACCCCACTCGCGAGTGTTTTCACGTCGTGCTCGGGATGCCGAGGGTGGGCGAAGAGGACGAGGTGGCAGGTAGCCGTTCCCCGCTTCGCCCAGGGGCGGGCGCCGCCACGCCCCCACGCAACATCCTACCGACCGCATGAAACGAGAACGTCGCTCTTGCACGACCTCAGCGCCCAGACCTAGAGCAGCTCCGTGAGCTCCAGGCCAAGGTCGAACAAGACCAACTCCTTCTGCAGCAGCTTCGAGACTCTCTCGAACAAGAGCAGCGAGGTCACAGCGAAGGCGGAGGAGCCCAATGGAGGGCCCGCGATGTGCATCACCGCATCCATGATGACGAAGGGAGCGAGCAACCCCCAGTCTTCAATCGTGCTAGCCAGAACGTCACGACTGCGGCAATGCTGGTCCGCACAATGCCCAAGCCTTCTACCATGGAGGGGCGGCGGGTCCGCGGTGAGCTCCGGGATCTCCTAGAGACCGCCGCGGTTCAGCAAGCCAAGAGTTCCACCTCCCGACGGCACGGGGGTGCCTCGAACCTACCCACGGCACCGCCTCGGCAGGACAAGGAAGCCCCGGCTCGTCCCGAGCCCGACCGAGCGCCAATAGCCCACAGGGTCCCCGTGCTCCTGGACCACCTCAGCAATCGACGCGAGGTGCAAAGAGACCATGAGGTGGTCAGCAGGCGACGATGCCACGACAACGAGGGGCATGCTCGGGGCTACCACCCACACCAAGGCGGTCGCTACGATAGCAGGGAAGACCACAGTCCTTCCCCTAAACCGCCAGGCCCTCAGGTCTTTAGCAGGGCCATCCGCGCTGCTCTTTTTCCTACCTGGTTTTGGCAACCAGCCAATCTCGCAAAGTACAGCGGCGAGACCAACCCTGAACTCTGGCTTGCCGATTACCGCCTGGCCTGCCAGCTAGGTGGCGCAGACGATGACCAGCTCATCATCCACAACCTCCCTTTACTATTGTCAGACTCAGCACGAGCCTGGCTCGAGCATCTTCCTCCCTCACAAATCCACGACTGGCGTGATTTGGTAAGGATCTTCGTCGGGAACTTCCAGGGCACATACATGCACCCTAGGAATTCCTGGGATCTTAAGAGCTATCGCCAAAAGCCAGACGAGTCTCTCCGAGACTTCATCCAGTGCTTCTCCAAATAGTGCACCGAGCTGCCCAGCGTCGGTGACTCGGAGATCGTCCAGGCTTTCCTCTCCGGCACCACTTGTCGGGACTTGGTCCAAGAGTTAGGTCACAACGTGCTGCGCTCTGCTGCCGCGCTCCTCGACATCGCCACCAGCTTCGCCTCGGGTGAAGAGGCTGTCGGAGCCATCTTCCCCGACACCGACACCAAGGGTAAGCGGAGGGACGAGGCCCCCAAGGCCTCAGCCTCCCACCTCCCCAAGAGAAAGAAAAAGGGGCGCCTGGGGAAGCAGGAGGTCCTAGAGGCTGATCTGGTCATGGCCACAGAGCGCAAGAATCCCCGAGGCTTCAAAGGCCCTAGGCCCTTCGACGACATGCTCAAGAAACCCTGCCCTTACCACTAGAGCCCAGTCAAGCATGCTCTCGAGGATTGCACCATGCTGCGGCGCTACTATGCCAGGCTCGGGCTCCCCGACGATGATGCCAAGTAGAAGGGCGCCGGTGGTCGGGACGAAGACAAGGACGATGGGTTCCTCGAGGTATGCAACGCCTTCATGATCTTCGGTGGGCCCTTGGCATGCCTTATGGCGCGGCAGCGCAAGAGAGAACGCCGAGAAGTCTTCTCGGTCAAGGTGGCCACCCCCCAGTACCTCGACTGGTCTTGAGAGGTGATCACCTTCGACCGAGATGACCACCCTGACCATGTTCCGAATCCCGGGCAGTACCTACTAGTTGTCGACCCGATCATCGGCAACACCTGACTCTCCAAGGTGTTGATGGACGAAGGCAGCGGCCTCAACATCCTCTACGTCAATACCCTGGAGCTCTTGGAGATCGACCAGTCGAGGCTCCAAGGCGACGTCGCCCCCTTCCATGGCATCGTGCCAGGGAAGCGCACGCGACCCATCGGGCGCATTGACCTCCCTGTCTGCTTCAGCACCCCCTCCAACTACCGCAAGGAAGTCCTCACCTTCGAGGTAGTCGGGTTCGGGGGAGCCTACCACCGTGCTACACCAAGTTCATGGCAGTGCCCAACTATACCTACCTCAAGCTCAAGATGCCAGGCCCTAGCGGTGTCATCACGATTGAGTCCACATACGAACATGCATACGACTACGACGTCGAGTGCATTGAGTACGCCGAGGCTCTTGCGGAGGCCGACACCCTCATCGCCCACCTCGACCAACTCAGTGGCGAGGTGCCTGACTCCAAGCGTCGCGTGGGGGCGTTCGAGCCTGCGGAAACCATCAAACTCATCCTAGTCGACCCCGCCTGCCCCGATGACCGAGCGCTGAGGATCAGCGCCACCCTCGACATCAAATAGGAAGCCGTGCTCGTCGACTTTCTCCGTGCGAACGCCAACATATTCGCATGGAGTCCCTCGGACATGCCGGGCATACCAAGGGAGGTCGCCGAGCACGCCCTGGACATCCGGGCCGGATCTAGACCGGCGAGGCAACGCCTGCACCGCTTCGATGAGGAAAAGCGCAGGGCCATCGGAGATGAGGTGCAGAAACTCTTGGTGGCCGGGTTCATCAAGGAAGTGTCCCACCTAGAGTGGTTGGCTAACCCCATGTTAGTCAAGAAGAAAAATGGGAAATGGAGGATGTGTGTAGACTACACCGGTTTGAACAAAGCCTGTCCAAAGGTCCCCTTCCCATTACCTCGAATCGATCAAATCGTTGATTCCACCGCAGGGTGCGAGACCCTGTCTTTCCTTGATGCGTATTCTGGTTACCATCAGATCAAGATGAAAGAGTCCAACCAGCTCGCGACTTCTTTCATCACACCATTCGGCATGTACTGCTACGTGACGATGCCCTTCGGCCTCAGAAACGCAGGTGCCACGTACCAACGATGCATGACCTAGGTCTTTGGCGACAACATTGGGCGGACCATCGAGGCCTATGTAGACGACATCGTGGTCAAGACCAGAAAGGCCGAGGGTCTCGTCGACGACTTAAGGATAACCTTCAAATGCCTTAGAGAGAAGGGCATCAAGCTCAATCCCGAGAAGTGTGTGTTCGGGGTCCCCCGAGGCATGCTCTTGGGATTCATAGTCTCGGAACGCGGCATTGAAGCCAACCCAGAGAAGGTCTCGGCCATAACCAGCATGGGACCAATCAGGGACCTCAAGGGAGTGCAGAGGGTCATGGGATGCCTTGCGGCCCTGAGCCGCTTCATCTCGCACCTCGGCGAAAAAGGTTTGCCTCTGTACCGACTCTTGAGAAAGTCCGAGCATTTTTCTTGGACCCCCGAGGCCGAGGAAGCCCTCGATAGACTCAAGAGGCTGCTCACCAATCCCCCATCCTGATACCCCCAGCCATGGACGAGACCCTCTTACTCTACGTCGCCGCAACAGCCCAAGTGGTCAGCGCCGCCGTAGTGGTAGAGAGGCAGGAAGAAGGGCATACTCTGCCCACCCAATGACCTATTTATTTCATCAGCGAGGTGCTCTCCGAGACCAAAGCATGCTACCCCCACATCCAGAAGCTGGTCTACGCCATGGTCCTGGCCCGGCACAAACTACGTCACTACTTCGAGTCACACCCAGTGACCGTGGTATCATCCTTCCCCCTAGGCGAGATAGTTCACAACCGGGAGGCCTCAGGCAGGATAGCCAAGTGGGCTGTCGAGCTTATGGGGGAAACCTTGACCTTTGCGCCTCGAAAAGCGATCAAGTCTCAGGTCTTGGCCGATTTTGTGGCTGAATGGACAGATACCCAACTACCACCTGCTCAAATTCAGACGGAGTGCTGGACCCTGTACTTTGACGGATCCCTGATGAAGACTGGGGCAGGTGCGGGTCTGTTCTTCATTTCACCCCTCGGAGTACACATGCGCTACATGGTGCGGCTCCACTTCGCCGCCTCCAACAATGTGGCCGAATATGAGGCCCTCCTCAACGGCTTACAAGTCGCCATCGAACTCAGGGCGCGGCGCCTCGACGTCCGAGGCGACTCGCGGCTCGTCATAGATCAAGTGATGAAGGAATCGAACTGCCTCGACCCCAAAATGGAGGCTTACTGCAAGTTGGTACGACGCCTAGAAGACAAGTTCGACGGTCTCGAACTAAATCACGTCATGCGGAAGTACAACGAGGCCGCCGACGAGCTAGCAAAGATGGCCTCGGCATGGGCCCCGGTCCCCCCGAACGTCTTCACCAGAGACCTCCACAAACCTTCCATTGGCTACACCTCGGCAACAGAGGAGGGCCCACCTGTGGAACCCATGGCAAAGCTCGACGCCCCCTCTGCTGCCGAGACCCCCTCGACCGAGCCCGAGGTCATGGAAGTCAACGCCGAGCCTCCGCAGACTGATCAGGACGCGGATTGGCGAGTCTCGTTCCTCGATTGGCTTGATCGGGGGGAGCTTCCTGACGATAGAACCGAAGCACGACGGCTTGCGCGCCGAGCCAAGACCTACACCCTCTACAATGACGAATTGTACAGGCAAAGTCCCTCGGGTGTCCTCCAACGTTGTATCAGTGCCGAGGCGGGCCAAGCCCTGCTTTGGGACTTACACGCAGGCGCCTACGGGCACCATGCGGCACCTCGGACGCTCGTAGGGAACGCTTTCCACCAAGGGTTCTACTGGCCGACGGCGGTACCAAGCTAGTACGCTCCTACGAAGGATGCCAGTACTACGCTCGGCAGACACATCTCCCAGCCCTGGCCCTGCAAACCATCCCCATCACATGGCCGTTCGCCGTGTGGGGGCTCGACATGGTCGGGCCTCTGCAAAAGGCCCCCAGGGGCTACACCCATCTACTGGTATCGATCGACAAGTTCTCCAAATGGATCGAGGCTCGTTCGATCAATCGAATCAAATCCGAGCAGGCGGTGCTGTTCTTCACTGACATTATCCATAGGTTTGGGGTCCCCAACACCATCATCACCGACAACGGGACGCAGTTCACCGGCAAAAAGTTCCTGATGTTTTGCGACGACCACCACATCCGTGTGGCCTGGTCAGCCGTAGGACACCCAAGGACCAACGGCCAAGTAGAGCGCGCCAACGGCATGATCCTACAAGGCCTCAAGCCAAGGATTCACAACCGGTTGAAAAAGTTTGGCAAGAAATGGCTCGCCGAACTCCCGTCGGTCATCTGGAGCCTGAGGAACACTCCAAGCCGAGCCACGGGATTCACGCCTTTCTTCCTAGTCTATGGGGCCGAGGCCATCCTCCTCACTGACCTGGAATATGGTTCCTCGAGGCTGCAAACCTATAACGAACAAAGCAACCGCACCACCCGAGAGGACGCCCTTGATCAGCTAGAGGAAGCCCGAGACGTCATGCTACTACACTCGGCCAAGTACCAACAGAGCCTGCGGCGCTATCAGGCCCGACGCGTCTGAGGCCGAGACTTGAAGGTAGGCGACCTGGTGTTGAGGCTAGCACAGAGCAACAAGGGTCGCCACAAGCTAACCCCGCCATGGGAAGGACCGTACATCATCTCCTAAGTACTGAAGCCCGGGACCTACAAGCTGGCCAATGAGAAGGGCAAAATCTTCACCAACGCTTGGAACATAGAACAACTACGTTGCTTTTATCCCTAAATTTCCAAGCATTGTATATGTCGTTTCTCGAAATACAATTAAAAAGCGTTCTTTAGTTGGTCTTATTTTTCGAGAAACCCCCCGAGCCCATCGTAGGTCTCGGCAGTACAATAAACACGACAAGGGAGACTCGGCTCTGCCTCGGCAGAACCAAGCCTCCCTTAGGGGCTAGATGGGGGACTCCCCCTAGGTCCCACGCACCATTCTTTAGTTGCTTTTCGCAAAAATTCCTATGCCAAGACTCTAGCAGGCTCTGACGAATCATTTGTAAAGACTCCTCGGACCAAGGTCTGTTTCCTAAGCAAGAGGTCGGTAGAGTCGCAAGACGGCCTACGCCCCTGGGCTACGACACTCCCTCACTACCTCTCGCTCAAGGAACGGCTTAGGCCCCAAAGGGGTGTTTCACAAACGAAATCTGATCAGAAGCAACAGAGGGCAAAGGCTCGGAAACATGAGAAAAACAACTAAGAAACACAAACACTTCAGAAATAGAGGCCTCGACGGCCACAAACGTTATGATACAGAAATAACCCCTATTCTATCTTTACATAGCCCCCGGGGCCTAGATCAAGGCTCAGGGCCTTCAACACCGGTAGATGGTAGGGGAGGAACCACCTCCTCTTCGAAGAGCGTCGCCAGCGCCATGCCAGGGCCTTTCGCCGCCTCCATCAGCTTCGTGACCGCCACGTAGGCCTCCTCCTCATCATCAGGCAGAACATAGCCATCACTGATGGCCGGGAGGTTGACGCCAAGGTAGTGAGAGGAGATGACGGCCATCGCCCGCTTGACACCCGTGTGCAGCGCCCCTCGGAGCCGCTCGCGCATCAGGCTGCTTAGCGCAATCAAGCGGCTCCTAAGGGAGCTGCCTGACTGAACCCCCTCGACCTCCAAGGCCTCACAAGCGGAAAGGGCGGCATGTTTCAGCGCCTCGTGCTCCTCGATCTTGGTATCGAGCACTGTCTGCACCGCGCTGGAAGCCTTAGCGGCCCGGGTGAACTCCGCCTCTGACTCTGCACTGTGGAAAATGTAATGAGGTCGAGCCAGAGAAAAAACAACCTAAGTTAGGGATGGAAGCCCACGGAACTCACCCTTGGCCTTCAGCTCCCAGCGTCGGGTCTCGACCTGACAGGCCTCGACCTTCTCCTTCAACCGCTGGGCCTCGACCCGAGAGGCCTCGGCCGCCCTGGAAGCTTCACTCCCCAGCTCTGCATCATACAAGGAAGTTAGGGAGCGAACATAAGGAGAAGGAAACAAAACAAGGGGACTGGAACTCACCCTCGACCGTCCCCCTCAAAACCATAGCCTCGATTTGCAAGGCCTCAACTGCAGCAAGGGCCTCGTTCAGAGCGCCTTTGGTCAGCCGGTGCGCACTCTCCTCCGCCCCCAGCTGCCCGACGAGGGCCTTGCCCGAGGCCGTCGCTTCTTCGGCCCGGGACCTGAAGGCATCCCGATCGCTGACGGCGTGGGTAAGCTCCTCCTCCAGCTCCTTGACCCATGCCACCAAGGGGGCGAGCTGCGTCTGGGCTGTGGCCGCCTCGACCTTCACGTCGGCACAGCGAAGGCGGAGGTCCTCCACCTCCGCGCTTCGCGCCGATAGAAGCTCATTAGCATTGGCAAGAAGGCCCCTCTGTCGCTGAAGCTGGTCCTAGATGCCCCTCTCCCGCCGGAGAAAGACCAACTTCCCGAGGGACCGGGTCTCGAGCTCCTGAGGAGGCAGAACAGAGGTCGTCGATTGCGACAAAACCGAAAAAAGAACAACGTCACGTGAGAAAGGAAAACACAAACCTGGGTAACTCCGGGCAGTTCGTCGGCCACCATGGACAGCGCCGTTCGTAGCGACCGCTCCGCCAGCTCACGGTACTGCTCGAAGGTGCTCCAGCGACCGCCCTCAGCCGCGTCCTCGAGGGCAAACAGAGGCTCCCCCTCAGGGTCGTCCCGGCTCTGCCACAGTACCTGCGGGTGATCCCACCCGCGAGGCTCGGGTCGCACCCGCACGAGGGCCGAGCTTCCCTCACCCAAGAGCGGCACCGGCTGATCCACGGCATCAGTCTCCTCGGCGTCGACCACCTCCCGTGCCTGGGAAGTATCGTCGGAGGAGATCGGATAGACCTCCGCCTCCGCCTGCATCTCCGCCTCCTGCACAGATGGCCTCGCCGCCATCACGATAGCCTTGGTGACCTCGGGGGCTCCGGCCTCTGCAATCACAGCCTCAGCGGTCTCGGGGGCTCCGGCCTCCGCCATCGTGGCCTCGGCAGGTGCAGAGATGCCGACCGTGGCCACTACGGTCTCAGCGGTCATGGGCACCGTGGCCTCCGTCGCCTCAGCCTCGAAGACCCTGGAAGCCTCGGCAACAAAGGGCACGGCGGCCCCATCCAACTCGTGAGCCTCGCCCCCACGAGGCGGAAGCGCTCCCTCCCTCGTCTGTGTAGGGGCCGCCTCGGCAACCCCTCCTTGGGCGGTCGGTCCCTTTGGGTCGACCCTCGCCGATGCCGCGCCGCGTTGGATAGCACTTGTGCCTCCGCCACCCAGTGGGCAGAGGAGCCGGGGCTCGCCTTAAGCGCCTTAAGGGGCGCCAAGGGGAGGTCGTCCGCAGGCTGCTTCGACTAAAGAAAATTAACCTACAGGGTCAACGCGAGACCAAAAAAGCGAACGGAAGACACTATGACCCTGCCAAAAATACACTTACTTTGAACGGGGCGGCACCTGCTTCGCCACAGCAAACCTCATCCGCAACGGCGGAGGCGGCGGCAGTAGCGTCGCATCCATCTCCATCGGCGCCGGTCGATCCTCAGCGGACCCCGGCGCCCCTTCGGTCCTCTGCGGGGGCGGTGGCGTCGCCTCCACCGCCACCTGCTCCGCCACGGCCGCCGAGCTTACCGGGCTGACGGCGCGTTTGCCTAACGCCCGCGCCTTGGGCGTGTCAGCCTCGGCCCCGGAGCGGGCAACCGCCGGCCCCGGGTCCGCTTCTCCTCCCCCTCCCGGGGGTGCTGGGCTGCTTGCCGGCACCCCATGCACTACCTCCACTGCGTCAGGGAGGTGGTCCAGGGGACCTCGCCCCCCCTCGCCCTCGTCATCCCCGTCCGAGGCCTCTGTCGACAGCGATGGCGACGGGGATTCCTCCAACGGGAGGCCATCCTTCCGTTGTTGACGGTGGCGCTTATCCAGCTCCTCGCGCGTGAGGATGTGCTTCGTGCGCTTCGCCGCCTTGGCGTCCTTTCGCTTCTTCTAAGCGTCAGCGTGCGCGTGGTTGATCGCCCGCCGCCTCGTGTCCTTGGGAATAGGCGGTGGAGAGGAGCGCACGTCCCTCATCCCCTGCGGGAACAACGGACGCACATAAGGAAACAAGGGGTAAGGGGAGATTGAGAGGGCTCAAAGGCTATAGCGGCACACAACTTACCAGCGAAAGGAACCCCCACGATGGTCGCATCGCGAAGGGGGTCAAGTTGACGCCCTTCAACTTCACCTCTACCGTCTCCCCCACCCGACGGAGAATTTCCTCGTTGGAAAGGGCGGAGGAGGACATCCGGGTGCCCTCAATGGGCTCACCCGGCTTCATCTCGAACAGCCGCCGCCGCCGAGCCATCAGCGGCAGCACCCTCTGGCGGTGGAAGGCGGCCACGACCACAGCCACGGTGAGGCCATGGCTCCATAGCCTCGCCAGCCCCTCTAGGAGCGGCTCCAGCTTGGGCTGGTCGACCTTCAGGACACCCCACTTCCATCTCTCCGGGCAACTCCCCACAATTCGCCCAGTGTAGGGGGGAAGTCCTCCATCGTCGTTGCGGAGGTAAAACCAACTCGTGTACCACCGGCGGTTGGAGGACGCGAGGTGGGCCGGAATGTAGAGGTGCAGGCGGTCCTGGCGCACTTGGAGAGTGCAGCCTCCGGCCCTCGACGCCTTCCTATTACACGACGTGCCCGTCGGCTTGGTAGTATGCCCCGCCCAAAACAGATGGAGCCACAACTCCCAATGGGGAGCGATCCCTAGATACCCCTCGCAGACGGCAATGAAGATAGCCGCCTGAGTGATGGAGTTGGGATTAAAATTGTGGAGCTCCACGCCGTAGTAGTGCGGGAGCGCCCGCATAAACCGGTCCGCTGGGACACCAAGGCCACGCTCGTGGAAGGAGACGAAGCTCACGACATAGCCGTCGCGAGGCCTCAGCTCCGGCTCGCCGTACGGAGCAATCCACTCCGGCCTAGAGGGGTCTGTCACCGGGCAGAGGAGTCCACCGTCGACAAGCGACTGGAGCATCTCCTCGGTGACGTCCGATGGATCCCAGGGGTCCGCCTCGACAACGACGACGTTGCCGGCCATGGGTGCGATGGAGGAATCAGGTGCGGCGGTGAGTTTTTTCTGTCCCTCCCGCGCTCTCGCTTTTTTCTCACTAGGCTCGCTCTTCTCTCCTCTTCTTCCCGGCACCCGCTGCTCTAGCGACGGCTCGACGGAGGCGATGCTAATGCGGGCAAGGTAAGACGAGGAGGGGCAAGACTCCTTAGGTATTTATGCAGGGAGGAGGCGAAACGAACAGGCGATGAAATCGGGGAGGTTTCCCCCCGTCCGGCGCAGTTAACCACAAGCCGATTTCGTAGGCCCACGCGCCCACGTCTCCCGCATTAAATGCGAGGACAGTTACGTCCCGTCCATCACGCCACGCTCGGCCACTATGGCAGTAGGCGTCGTTTTGCCTCCCCATGAAACCACCTCAAAAGGCTCGCCACCTGTTGCCGAGCCAATAGGGAAGATATTCCCCGCGGCATGTTCCTTTCGTAGGAAGGAACCGGGCTCTGAGCCTATTATGATCCAGGGGTTCGAAGGCTAGACCCCAAAGGGTTTCGATAGCCGCCCCAGGATAACAGAGTCAGGGGCGACTACGGGTGAGCCTATACAGGGCCGAGGCCCAAGCAAGCAAAACGCTTGGGACGCCCAAAGTCGTGTCCGAGACTGGCAGGAAAGTATCCGAATGGGATCCCACCGTAGGGAGGCACCGAGCCACCGAGGCCCAACGAACGGCCTCGGCACCCACTAGAGAAATCCTCTGGTACTCTTGGAGTGTGTCTCTGGACCGCTAGCCATCCCCTAACGAATGGGGTTCGGGCCTCCACTCGGACTACCCGATAACAGCTCACCGGAAGTGCCACCGCTCGTGCCCATCAAGGGTAGCGAGGCACATTCCACCCCTCCTTCTGAGCGAAAAGGAAGCGCGAGGGTCGCATAAAAAGTCAGGGGAACCCCCGACGGCCTTCTCGCTCTATGCAGAGGCTAGGGGGCTCCTCCTGCAAATATGCCGAGACCCCACGACCCGGGCTCGCGCACAAAGGGGCCTCAGCAAACAATCCTTCACGCACGAGGGGCGTATAAAAAGCCAGGGGAACTCCCAACGACCCTCTCACGCAGAGGCTAGGGGCTCTTCCTGCAACCTTGCCGAGACCAGAATGGGCTCGGCAAACTAACCCTCCGCCCGAACGAAAAGGACATGTGAAGATCAGATGAAAGGGCCAGGACACCCAAGACAAAGACAAACGGGTCTAAAACTGCGCTAGAGGTTTCGCTACAAACACGATAAAGGGCACCAAGCCCGTTATGGTCCTAAGGGTTCGAAGGCTAGGGCCTCCAAGAGGTTTCGACAGCCGCCCTAGGGCAACAGAGTCAGGGACTGACATCGGGGCGAGCCTACTGAATGGCCTAGGCCCGAGCGAACGATCGCTCGGGGCGTCCTAAGTCGTGTCCGAGACCGGCGGGGAAGTATCCGAATGGGATCCCACCGTAGGGAGGCACCGAGCCACCTGAGGCCAGCGAACTGGCCTCGGCACCCACTAGAGAAACCCCCTGGTACTCTTGGAGTGCAGTCTCTAGGACCGCTAGCCATCCCCTAGCGAACAGGGCTCGGGCCTCCACTCGGACTACCCGCTAACAGCTCACCGGAAGTGTCCACTGCTCGTGCCCATCGAGGGATAGCCTGGCACATTCCACCCCTCCTTCCGAGCGAAAGGAAGCGTGAGGATCATACCCAAAGTTAGGGGACCCCTGACGAACCTCTCGCTCCATGCGGAGGCTAGAGGGCTTTTTCCTGCAGCCTCGCCGAGACCCCCGCAACCCAAACTTGCGCTTGGGGGCTCGGCAAACGCAATAAGAACTACTCGTTCAGACGCGAAAATGAAGAAAGCCCCTGGAGGAGTAACTCCACTCCTCTAGGGGCTCGGGGGCTACACCCACCGGAACCTCAAAAAACAAACCCCAATTCCTACGGGGCGGGTATAAACCAAGCCTCGGCAAACCCTCAGGGGGAGTGCATGCACTCCCCCCGAGGCTCGGGGGCTACTGTCGGGTACCTTAGAACGGGCTACCCCAAGCAAACATCAAATGGGTCGCTAAAGTCCCATCTAAAAAATAATAAAAGCTAGAAGGTAAGTCGTGGGCCCCTCACCCGCCACGACCGAGCCCACTGGGTCCTCCTCCTCCTCGCCTCGGGCCTCGAGCATGAGGTCTCGGCATCCTAACGCAAACTCCGCTTCGTGCGAGGCTCCCCAGGGAAGGCCTCGGCAGGGAACGCCGTCTCCGCCTCGCCCGAGGCTCTCCACGGAAGGCCTCGGCAGGAGGAGCATTCTCCGTATCGCACGAGGCCTCTTGCGCAAGGCCTTGGCAAGGAGCCTGATCTCCGTCTCGTGCGAGGCCTCATTCTCCGTGTCGCTCGAGGCCGGCTCGTCCGCGGCCCGTCGCCCCCGCCTCGGCCGACCCTCCCGACAGCGCGTCACGTCTCATTAATGCTTCAACCACTCCCGCAATCTCAGCCGGACGATGGCTCAACGCCACAGAACGGCCGACGGGACCCGAGGTCGCATCAGTGCCATACCGGCCGGGACAGGGCACGGTGGGGATTACCGGCCACTGTGTCCTAATGCTGTGTCCACGATCAGTGCCATACCGGCTGGGACAGGGTACGGCAGGGATTACCGGCCACTGTGTCCTAACGCTGTGCCCACGATCAGCCGCCCACTCGAAGCCTCAGCACCGTACCCCAAGGTCTTGGCTATCTTGGGGTTCATGCCTGCCGAGACCCCTCCACTACGATGCAGCCTCGGCACCGACCAAGTCTCGACTTCGCACACAGTCCGTCCATAGTGGTTTGCACGACCACCGCCGCACCCACTCCGAGGTTGTCCCGGGGCTCCCACGACGCACAGGATCGGATGTGACGGCCACGCCGCCCCATTGCTCTAAGGACGGACCACTCCGATGACCACGCCGCCACAGGAACAGGCCACAGGGCTCGGACATGCCACCCCTGTTGGCACGACGCCGCATAGTAATACATGTACTGTCCTTGTCCTCCCTTCAACTATAAAAGGAGAAGACTTGGGCCACTTAGGGGGGAAACGAAGGAGAAGACCTTGTAACACACACACATGCACACATTCCAGCGGCTTGAGAGCAACGTCTCAGACGGCCCACACGACACCCTGCCGAGACCTGGGACTAGTTCCCTCTCTCCCTTAGCTTGTAACCCCCCTACTACAAGCACTTTGGTGCAAGTAATACAAGATCGACCTCTCAGACTGGACGTAGGGCTTAGATTGCCTAAACCAGTATAAACCTTGTGTCTCTTTGCATCACCATCCGGAATCGGGAGCACACAGAACAAATTCACTAGTCGGTTGAGGACCCCCCGGTCCGAAACACCGACAGGGCGGGTTCAGGGAAGGGAGCGGCGTTTCATTCTATTCCCACGGGGGGCGAGGGGGGTTTAGGAAGGGTGCGGCGTCCGGACGCGTCTCGCGCGCCAGACGTTTGGGTGCTAGGATTACCGTTGTATTAAGATAGAGAAAAAGTTTAATACAACACGCCTTAGCAATGCCCTAGGGGGCCAGAAGAGTTGCCATGGACTGCTCAGACCCACCGTAGTGTACTAAAATCTACATTGTTACATTAGGACACTGATCGGCCCGAATTGCGGTGCCGGTAAGGAGGCCTATCCTCGGGCTACCGAGCCACGATGGTGCCGCTTGCATGGACCCACGTCGTCGTCTAGCAAGACTAACTCACTGAAGTGCCTGCATGTTGCCTAGGTCACCACTGTAGATTTCACAGTACACCTTCGTGGCTGAGGTGGACGGCGACTGACACCCCGCTGGTTAGACCTAGACTGCTTCAAGACAAGATGCTCACCTCGCTTGGACGCTAGAATATGTGACATGCTTTGCACCTGCTATCCTCTTGCTCCTCTTGGGTAGCACGGGCAGGTACACGTCCACCATGGGTCGTCTGATCTCCGAGCAATCTCCAAGAGTGGTGGTTGTCTCGCCTTTGTGACCCGCTCGGTGAAGCACTTGAGGCATCTGTCGACAGAGGTCGTCTAGGGGACAGGAATGCTGATAGACGCCATCCATGGCAGCCACTCCCTGAGGTGGCCTCGGCATCCATGACACCGGAGCTGTCCCTCCCATGGCAGAGTGATCGGTGGTGGCCCTTGCACTTGCGATGACGGAAGGCAAGTTCGTCATCCACTGTGCAGTTTTTGCCAGAGAACGGTTGTCCACCAGTGATGCATACACATCCTAAGAGGTGACCACCAGAGCAGTCAATAGCGGGGAAGCAGCATGCAGCAACAGCGGCGTGGTCGTCGTGGTCGGCCGACGTGCACAAGCCGGCGTCCCTCGATGGCTTACTCTAGGTCGCAACTATCATAGGGTTCCACTGGCACCCCTGCACCACCCCCACATGGCCACATCCGAGCTCGATGGATCACAATGGGGTCCATGCTGGTAGGCTAGTGGGTTGCCTCCATGAGCAGGGTGCCGCGGTCGGTCGCCACCCTTCATCGTCGATGTCGCAGCATGCCTGGGCCGCTTGTAATCCCTAGCGAGGTGATGGAAGTCATGGCATCACAGGCAATGTCGTGGCAACTGGCAAGTCGCTACCCGATGCTAGTAGGAAATGAGTTGAAGCATCTGCCTTGAAGCTCCACGGGCACCTTCTAGGCTTACAGAAGTTGCTTTGTGTTGCGGTGAGGCTCTGCCGAGGTGGTTGCAGGTCGTGCCTCCTAGTGGGAGAGGATCTCCCGCCACCCATCAGCATTAGGGGGCGGTGACCTATCTACATCGGCTATGGTCATGGTCGACTGCGTTCCCCCACCTTCACCTAAGACCTTGTCGACCCGCTTGCACTTCGCCCCTGGCGACGCGCAGCGAGGACACAACGATAGGCTTTGCTGGGCGATGAGCGGTGTCTAGGTAGCTAGCGGGGTGGT
Organism: Miscanthus floridulus; assembly: GCF_019320115.1. Taxonomy (NCBI): domain Eukaryota; kingdom Viridiplantae; phylum Streptophyta; class Magnoliopsida; order Poales; family Poaceae; genus Miscanthus; species Miscanthus floridulus. Next base: position 105,181,403 of record NC_089596.1, read on the forward strand.
CGTCATCAGACTCTTCATGATCCCACCCGTGGAGCCGCCCAGATAGAATGGAGCGGTATCTAGAGAAAGGGTGGGCGAGCGGGGGGGGGGGCATCGGCAGGAGAGGCAGCCTTCGAGCCGTAGCGCGGAGACGCGGGCAGTGGCTCCTGTGTGTCAGTGCTCCACAGCACCAGCATTATGCAGGGAGAGGAGGTGGGGATGAGCTCAGAGCGGAGCCTCCCATGGCATCTTGTCGCACTAGACTGACCTCCAGGCAGGGGTCACCTAGCCCAACCAGATGCGGACAAACTAGGAAGGCATCAAGTGGATCTGGGCCTAGTGGAGCACCAGGACGCCAATGCCATGGCTACTACCGGCTCTGTCTGTGGTGGAGCCCCGGAGGCCCTTAGGAGCGACGATGTGGCACTGGTGGAGGAGATGCTCGCAATGGCTGGCGAAACCTATTGGGTGGCGCTGGAGGAGAGGTCCCCTGCGCCGGCTATCGCAATCGGGTGAGGAGGGGCAGGCGGTCGTGGGGCCCTAGATCTAGCCCCGCCCTACTGCAGGATGGTTGCGACAGCCACAGCTGGTCCTAGTGGCTTCAGGGACGATGGTGGCAGCGGTCAAGCCCACCGCACGTGCGTGCTCTCCCTTGCGCGGGTGAGGCGAGGTGGGAGCAAACTCATGGCTAAGAGTGGAGGAGGAGGAGAGGGTGGGGAGGGCATCAGTGTCGGGGTGGCGGTAAGGAAGCCAAGCGCTAGGGTTTCTTCCGGGCCGGGCCGGTCGGCACGTTTCACTTGTGGGGTGGCCTGCACACGTGGGATGAGGTGGGGATGGGGGAGGGTATGCACCAACTCTCTAGTTGTCAAGGTAGCCATTAAATTCAATACTCGTTCTGTCCCAAAAATAAATTAGCTAGTGTACATGCACTTTTCGAGAAAACATTTTTTTTCAAATTGGACCAAATACATTATTAAAACAAAGGTAGTGGATTGAGTTGCTTTCCTTGACATGTATAGGATGATATTCGAGGTCCATTTTTGCCGTGTCCAAGTGGAGAGAGAGAGGGGAAGGGAGGGGAAACGAATAAGGGATACAGAATACGAGGCCAAAACTAATTTTCAGTCCCACCGAAGAAACCAGAATTTATTTAAACAATATCTTTTTAATGATTAATTGTGAATGTAGAAGTTGTTTTAGGAGAATTGCAGATATAGAGCCAACATGCCTACGTGGCCAAGACGTGGCAACCTACTATAGGAGGCCTGTCGGTGGGCTGATAGCCGATAGGTCTAGTCGTCTGGTGGACGGCCGATAGAGCCGTCGGCCATTAAGGAGCCAACGCGCCTGTCGGCCTCTTGGTGGCTGACAGGCCTGTCTGCACCCCCAACAGCCGACTTGTTTATTTCTTGTGGACTCTAACCTTCATCACCCAACCATAAGTACAAAAACATGCAACAATAAATGGCATGTGTGGAACTCTAGGTAGCTAAGGTAAATAGTCCCACCACTAATCCTAACATGTCTTAGGAGATTTAAATAAAGCATGACCTGTAATGGCATGTGTGGAACTCTGTACTGCTAAGGTTCGGAACTCCATCGCTGATTGTTCTTTGCCTCGATGCAGGCATGGGACCACATTGGAGCTTTGCCTCCATTCACTGGTTGTCCAAGGACTAATACACTTGGAGGCACAAGAAATCCAAGAAATAGTTCACATCCATGCAAGCATATAATTGTACAATGTGTACCCTATAGCTCAACCTCCATGATTGACCATGCTTGACGGGCTACGCTCCTCGGTAACGAATCTGGGCCAAAGGGAAAGTGAACTAGGCTAGACATGACACCCTCTTCGGACAGTATGGCTCGACGAACATGTCAAAAAGTAGTCATTTCTTTGCGTTCCAAGCTCCTTGTCACTGTAGCATAACTTTGATCGGCCTCATGGAGCACGGTCCTCTTTGTGAACTGCTGTGTAAGGATTCCACTGTACCCTGTTGGGTGTGAGCTCCAAGGCAGCGACAAATGCCACGTACATGCCTCAGCCCATATGTGCCTCTACATATGTCTGTGACCACGTCGTTTGTACAAAAAAGATACAAAAGGGTTACATGAAGAAGGTACTTCTCCAAGGGTTGATACACAACATTAACATACGTGAACAAAGAGTAGAGAAAAGTCACTTACCCCTTGTCCGAGCTCGGCGCCATGCTCCAAGGCGTCGAGGTACCGCCATGCCAGCACTAGGTCAACTACCACGCAAACCGTGGCATGCGACCTCAGCGCCATGACCATGGCGCCCAGACATGTTACCTCGGCACCATTAGTCATGGCAACAAACCCCTGGGTCCAAAATCGGGTTTACGTCTCCTAGATATCTCAATGTGAATTTTTGACATAAAAAGGTTAAATTAAAAATTTTGGACCAGGAACCTCGCCTGGACTAATCGAACACAACTTTTATCGTGGGTCAGATTCTTTTTAGGTCGGTGCATTCGTGTGGATCAAGCCACAATGAATGACCTAAATGAACAAGGCCTAATCGGGTGACAGAGTAGATGTTTTCTCGGGTGCAGACGTGCAGTCCAAAACCCATGGTCTCCTACCGTCATCTCCCTCCCCAACCCCCAACTCCGGTCCTCAGAGGGGAAACCCTAACCCCCAAATTAGGTCGATCTCCTCCCACGCTCCCAAATCAGATCGAACTCTAAGTTCGAGATTCATGGCGCTCCCTCGCTTCCCAGATCAGAGAGCTCCGAGATTCATGGCACTCATCTCCTGTCTTCCTTCCTAGATCCTCCTTGAGGAACTCTGGGTACATCGACGATGATGGTGACCAAAAGCTCCTCCTTGATCGGAAAGGACACATCGAAGATGACGACGATTGCAGCAACGACGTGACCACAACTATGGTGCATGGTATTAAGATCTCCTTCTTTGTCGCCGATCCACCACACCTCTCCCACTTCAGCGTCCATAGTCCAGGTCTGGTGAAGAACCCGTCTTTACGCAGGAGGTCGTGCACTAGCGCATCCTCCATTAGGTGGATAACCTTGTTGTCATCTACATCACCTTCTTCGTCGATGGCTTGAACAATGTCGAGTACTTCATATATAGAGTGGCTGGGCATGGGCGGCGGCCATCGCTCGAGCATCTCGAGCACATCAATGATCGTCTTCATCAAGTACCAGTTGTTTCCTCCGTCGGCATCCTGCCCCTGCCCTACGACGGTGATAGTGGCTTCGTTGTGGCTGCTCTCACTCTCATGGGAGGTAACCAGTACGACCTTCTTGTTTTTCATCCCAAGCGGGGCACATGGACCAACAAAATGCACTTGCTTGAGCATGACCTGGTTATTAACATACAACTTATCAATATAGAGAAGGCTATTGTTCTTTCAAGTGGTGAGATAAGATTTGTCGACCTATGGAAGGGGATTCTAGTGTTCAACATTCCACAGGAGAAGCTCATGTTTTGTTTTATCCTATTGCCGAAGTTGCTATCTGGCAACTAGTTCGACAACCAGCTAGGCTGCTCTGCAAGGATTTTTTTTTTGAGATATCATTATCTCCGCATGTAGTTTCATCAAATGTCTTGAGGTTGAAGCTTGCTGACGACGCATATTATTACAAGAGAGACCTCAGGCATCCAATAGTCCTATAGTATCCTGCGACTCACCAATGGATGTATGGAACAAAGATGTGCTCCATGACTCTGAGTTCATGTCGCATCACACGGTGGATAAGGAAGATGACACAAAAGAGGTAGAAGAGACTTATGAGTATGCTTATCTCGGATGGAGGGTCATTGCATGGAGTAGAGAGCTTTTGTCCACCAGTTGTCACAAGGAGTAGAGACCAAAATGAATCGAAGTAGGGACATACACAAACTGACTAAAAATATGGATTGCGTGAGCAATATCAGGTCTAATAACAGTCAGATAAACAAGATTACCAACAATATGACGATATCTGGAGGGATCCTCAAGTGGTGTACCATCAGTAGGACGAAGCTGCAAGTAAAGATCCATAGGTGTTGCAGTTGTTCGATTATTAGTGATGCCTAAACGAGCAATAAGATCTTACCGAGAAAGATGGTATCCTCGGTAGATTGCTTCACCTCAATGCCTAAGATGATATCGTTAAGGCCAGGTGAACCCACCGGCGGCCCATATCACGAGAAGCACCACAGCATGTCGTCGGACGGCCAGACTAGCCCATATTCCAATGAAAGCGAAGCCCATGAAGGCCTGGTTCAGAATGAGCCCATGGTATAAGGAGCACGTGGGCTTCGTGTAACCCAAACGAATGGACCGGCAGCAGGAGGCGCCAGCAATCATCGTCATGGCACGTAAGGAGTACTCTCGTCTGCTCGTCTCGTCGTGTCGAGCAGAGAAGAGGCCGCAGCCAGGCAACCAAGCTCGCCGACCCAATTTAATCCCCACCGATCAAAACAGCGCTCGGAGCGCGACGTCCAACTCCCCAACCACCAAGCATGGTCACCGTGGTTGACAGGTACCTGCCCGCCTTAACCCTCCCAGCCGCCCGACTCGATCGTGCTCAGCCTCAGCAATTACCACCAATGCCGGCTGCCCCCGCCACGCGCACCACAACGACCCATGGCCGACGCCGAGAACCCGCCGACCAAGCCCACCAAAGCCTCCGCCGCACCCTTCGTCGTCTTTGACGCCGCCAGCGCCAACAAGGTCACCAAACCCAAAGCAGCCGCCGCCGTCGCCAGCGCCGATGCCCCGACGCACGGCCGCCGCTGGCGCTGGGCGCGGTGGGCGTGCTGCGGCGCGGCCGTCGCCGGCGCGCTGACCGCGGCGGCGGTGCTGACGCTGTCGCTCACCGTGCTCAGGGTCCGGGACCCGACGCTGTCCATGGAGTCCGTGGCCGTCAAGCGCTTCAGCGTGCGCTTCGACGCCACCGCGCACCCCGATCGGCCGCTGCGGATCAACCTCACGCTGTCCGGCGACATCGTGATCCGCAACCCCAACTACGAGTCCATGCGGTTCAGCGCCAGCGCCACGGAGATCTTCGTGGAAGGAGCGGCGGAGCCGGGCCCCGTTGGCGTGGGGCGCGCGCCGCCCGGGGAGGTCCCCGCGCGCGGGGCCAGCCGGGTGGGCGCCGACGTGAACGTGCTCGTCGACAGGGTCGCGCCCGCCGTGGTGGCGCAGGTGCTGTTCGGCGACGGCGAGGTGCGCTTCAACACCCGCACCGCCGTCGACGGCAGGGTCAGCCTGCTCGGCGGACTCTACGGCCGCCGCACCGTGCGCGTCGCCATGCGGTGCCGCGTCGCGCTCCGCATCTCTGCCGCGGCCGTCGCCATCGCCGGCAACCCAACGTGCGTCGCGGACTTCGGACGCTGACGACACCTGCTCTTCGGTAGCTTCGCGCTGTGACGGCCGTGTCTGTGGGTGAGCCGGCCGGTGTAGTTTTTGCCCATCTATTTACCGCCGGCGGTGACCGGCGGAGTTAGTTACGGCGGCGGCTAAGATATTACCGCCGAGTAGTGCTCCTTCTACCTCCCTCCCTCGTTCCTTGTCAGTAAATTCCGGCTTGCTTCGTTTACCATAATGCTCGTCTTGTACAGTTGTTTACAGTATTATTCTGACTTTTATTGACAACTTCTTTTGGCGGCTATACATAAAGTGAAGAGTTGTCTGTTAAACCAATGTTCAATTTTCTATAAAAAATAGTGTGACGGTTTTGTAGGAAATTTATAGCGTACAAACGTGCCACTAAAAACTAAGATTTTCTTGTGGTATTTAAAAACTGGTCATCCTAGCTATGGATAACTTAGCATATATGTGGTGGAATGGTAATAAATTTATTGCTTCTTGTAGCAAACATGAAACTATCAATATCTATTTTTTACTGTTATTATGACAAATTCCTATGGCAGGGTTTCCCCACAAGACCAATGTCGAAGACTTTTTTGAAACTTGGTCAAAGCGAGGAGGACGAAAACAAAGTTTTGTTATTGTTAGGGGTTGTCGCTGCGTACTGGACTATTTGGCTCACAAGAAATAACTATGTATTTATCAATTGTAAACACAAAACATTTTTGTATTGTTCAGGGTGGCACATTAGCTCTAATTCTGGGCTCTGTTAAAGCGCGTTGAGGAACTTAAGAACCACCTAGTATATTTTGCCTAGAATAAAGATCGATGGAGTTCTTCGCCTCTTATTAATGGCCTTTTATTTTTTTTGGGTGGACTATTAATGTTAAACACATTGTATAGAGTTAGTGAATTTTTATAATAATTTTGGACTGCTTAAAGAGGTCTGAAGCTGGATTTATCTATTATCTGAAAAAATTGTTGACAACAATATATGAAATCCTTGGTATTAACAAATATGCACGATATATAAAACACCTTGGTATGAATATATGTCTTTGGTTACAGATATAATAAAAATAATCATGTTGACTAGAGATGATCTGGCCAAAAGAAGGAAGGTTGAAGATAGTAGCTGCTTATTTTTCTCTGAGGTTGAAGATCATCAAGAACCTATTCTGAATTATAGTGTAACAATTTAATTCACAAGGTCTACATCTTGAGGCATACATGCTAACACACTACCTCTCTACTCATGATGCCTCTCGAACTCGAATGCAATTTATTTGCTTGCTACCTGCCAGGCATGTTTACACCCATACAAGGATCTAGACCTGAGGCCACCAAAATCCAACGCATGAGAATCATTGCTTGGGTCAAGCAGGTTCTCAATACTTCAAGCAAACGGGCACTGGCGGAACCAACAATTTTGACTAAGGAGGACCGGACAAATACGATGACACCTCTAAGTGTGATAAATATATACATGAGTGTATATCTCAACAAATTTTAGTTAGTATTCATAAAAAATCACAATATTATGATAAAAATAAATGAATTGATGCCTTACTACATTGTAAACAGAAATATTTATAGGGGTATTAAATTTTTTTGCAATGTGCGGGGGAGGGGGGGCATGACCCCTGGCGCCTGGTTAATGATTTGGTTGGGATATATAGAAGAAACACAATCAAAGACATTAGCTGGGTCTTTGATTTAGGCATGTTGCTACAAAGATAAGCTCCACAAGCAGATTTGCTTGGTGATCTAAAAAACTGGGTTGTGGTGGGAGAATTGTAAGGCATTTTTGTGTTAAAGGGATTGTAAGGCATTTTGTGGTAACGTACATGAGTGTCTAGCAATAAGGCATCACGACAGAAAGCAGAGGCCATGCATGGTATTGCTATCTTGGCTACAGCAGGGATATTAACAAACATTCATATGTTAGGAGGGGGCATTAGCCCCCTAGTTCCGCCACTAGCTGCAGCAAAGGTGTTTTGATGTAGATGGATTGAGACACAACAAAAATTAGAGAAACTTTTTTTTAGAATAGTGCATTTTCTTCCTCATTTACAAATTACTAGAAATGCTCGCGGCCTTGCCGCGTATGGCCTGTGTTGGATGTGTTGCAGTGCCTTACGAGTTGTTCTGTCGTCGAGTGTAGTAGGATAAGTATTTATTTCCAGTAATAAATGTTTGTTCCCAGTAATGAAATTTATTGGATCAAATTATCCCCAAGTGAGAGCATTTATTGAAGATGAAGGATCATGTTGCGTTGAGAGAGCTGCCACGAGATCATGTTGCCTGTATTTGGCCATCATGCGATGCGTGATTGTATATGAAGACCAATCAAGCTTTTTTGGTTTGAGTATGAGCATTGAATATTATACTAATATAAGATCGAGATGGTCTAAAATGCTGGGCAACTATACTATTTTGGGTTTAGAAAATAATTGTCAGTGTTTTGAGTAAACACCAACTAGTAAATTTGTATTTGTTGCGTGTTACGTTCGGATGGTGTGATAAAAGACACAAGGTTTATACTGGTTCGGGCAGAATGTCCCAACGTCCAGTTTGCTGCTACTGCTCGTGTTATTAGCACTGAAAGGTTCGTAGTAGGGGGTACAAACGACCGAGAGAGGGACATGTCCCAAGTCTCTGAAGGAAAGGTCGAACGGGTGCTAAGAGCTTGGATGCTGCTTAACTGTGTGGTATGATGTGTGTGGAATCGATTCATCCCCTAGTGGGGTGCCCTGCCCTCCCATTTAAAGATCAAGGAGGAGCAGGGATTACAGATGGGAGAAATAGAAAAAAACAGAGGCAGAGAGGGTCCTTCGGAGGTGCCGGATCTTCCTTTTCCTTCGAGCCTGCCCTCCTGATATGACAAACAGTGCCAGGGATAGCACGTTCGCTGATCCTGATAGGGCCGTGCTCTAGCTTCGTTCAGCAAGTGGTCACGTCCCATCCCACTCCGGCGAACGGTGCGGCGCACCAGGGTACCGAGCCACGACCCTACAGGGAGCAGATGGCGTAGAGGCCCCATGTTCATTGTTGTAGATGTGTTTCTTCTTGGACCGTAGCGGTTGTCGTATGTTTCCGTCAGGATTCGTGTCCGAGGGCAAATGCCGGCGTCCATAACACTGTAGGACAAATGTCGACGCACACAACACTATTTGGGCTCTGACATGCCTGGAAGGGCTTAAAGCGCCATTCTGGTCATATCCTGATGGTACTTTCCTACATGCATGCAGGGTATGGTCTTCGGTATTGTGGTTGACTTGAGTGCCCCATCTTATCTGCGCGCGTAGTCATGGAGGAGCAGCACATAGACGTCGGGCGAGGCAGAGCCTATCCCCGGACATCGGGCGAGGAGGAGCGTGCCCCTTGACGTCGAGCGAGGCGGAGCCTGCCCCCAGACGTCGGGTGAGGCGGAGCCTGCCCTCGATCATCGGGCGAGGCGGAGTCTAGCCCTCGGGGGTCGGGCGAGGTGGAGTCCAGCCCTCGGGGGTCGGGCGAGGCAGAGCCAACCTTCGATCGTTTGGGCAAGAAGTGTAGTCGCGTTCTTGTCTGTTTAGAAGCATCAACGTTTGATGGTTATTAGCTTCTCCTCTTTAGGTACCCCAGTATTCGGTCCCCGACAGTAGCCCTCGAGCTCCCGAGTGATTCGGATAGAATCGCCTAGGGGATGATTTGACTTGCTAGAGGGTGCACGCGAGCGCACCCGATGGGTGTAGCCTCTGAACCCCCGGGTGATTCAGATAGAATCACACGGGGGGTATTTTGATTCGCCAGAGGGTGCGTGCGAGCGCACCCGTTGGGTGTAGCCTCCGAGCCCCTAGGTGATTCAAATAGAATCACCTGGGGGTAATTCGGACCCTTAGCGGGTATGGCTATGAGATTTGGTGTTTTGATCACTGAATAGTTTGATTGGAGTCCCGGTATCCCGTTCACGGGGATCCGACGAGAGTCAGCCTGGCTGAGACTCAATCGTGGGTCGAGATATTTGTGGCACTCGTGTGCCTAGGTTTTGGCTGCTCGCGGGCCCATCCTTTGTCGTAAGGCTGCCTTAGGACGGTTGTCAAAACCGTTGATGGGCCAGCCCTCGAACTCCTGGGCCCAGGTGGGCTGGAAGAACGCTTTTTTGACTCGTGTCCTTTCGCTGGTAAAGAGTCCTGGTCTGCCCGGGAAGGCGAAACGTCAGGCACGACTTTGGTGGGAAAGGATAGGGATTGGGGGCGCATATCCTGTGTGGTGATGTGGTGGTGAATCGTGATAGGCGCGGAGATCCAGGTGGACGGTTGCCTTCCTCGCATCCGTCGCCCCTATAAAACCAAAGGGTTCGCCCCCAGGGTTTCGTACATTACCACCTTGCCTTTGCATCTACAACCTCCGCCGCCAATCGCCTAAGACTTCTGCATCCACATCTCAGCCACCGTCAAGTTTGCATCCACCCACCCTAATTGTTCAATAGAGCCGTGGTGTAGATCTAATGTCACCCTCTAGCGCCTAGAGGGCCTCATCCGCCGTGGCCTTCTTTGCGCGCGGACCGCCGCCGAGGAGTGGCTGCTGCCCGGCAATGAGGACATGTTGTCGCTGCCCAAAGGCAACATTGTGTCCTTCGCTCACTTCCATGAGCAGGGATTTGCCACCCCCACCCACAAGTTCCTTCGGGGGCTGCTAAATTACTACAATATGGAGCTGCAGCACCTTACTCCCAACGGGATCCAACACATTGCGACGTTTGTCACCCTATGTGAGGGGTTCTTGGGGATTAGTCCCCACTTTGACCTATGGCGGAACTTCTTCGCCGTCACCCTCCTCAAGAAGCGGGAGAAGAGGCAGGAGTTGAGCGTGCCGATGGGATGCGCCGGCATTCAGCTCCGCAACAACCGGGTAAATGAATACCCACCAATGCGTCCATCGACCTCCAACAAGGGGTGGCATTCGCATTGGTTCTATGTCAGGGACGATGCGGCTGCCCCCTTGCCAGTGTTCACCGGGCGCCTCATCGAAGAGGTCCCGGAACCATGGAGGAAGTGGGGGTCCTGGATAAAGACAAGAAGAAGATCCAGGACCATCTCGCCGCCATCCACATCCTAAAGGAGAGGGCATGAAGGGGTCAGGGATCATCGGCGCCTACCACTTGTGGAGAGTGGCGCCGCAGATGAGGCGCGCTTCCCCTACACATGATGGTGCCCGAGGTGTCGCTTGAGGGGACGACGCTTGCCGAGGGAGCACTCTCCCCCTCCAAAGTGGCGTAGCGCATCAAGGAGGCGATGGAGCCTTTGCGGGACGGCGCCGACTCCGCTCTTGATTTTGTGTATCTGGTGCCGAGGCATCCCCCAATGTGGCCAAAATTGGGGTACATTGATTTCATAAGTCCTCTTTCCCCGTGCCTCCTTTTTAATTGAACTCCTGACCCCTTGATGTTGATATTGGGATAGCGGGACTAGCCAAAGAGGCTTGTCTTTATGGATCACTCAGCCCCGCTGCCGAAGGACCCGCTCGTGGTGGCGGTGAATCGCACCGTGGTCGAGTGACCGAGGAAGACGAAGGAGGTCGAGAGGAGGAAGAAGTAGCAGAAGATGCTAGCATGGGAGCGAGGAGAGGAGACCGATAGCGACGATGATGAGGAGGAGGACGACAAGGTAACTGCCGACATTGAGTGGGATGACCAGGCGAGCGAGGATATGCTAATAGGTATCCACTCGTCCGTGTAGGGGCCTTTTCTGTTCCATGTAGGGGAAAGCATGTCCGTGGGGTTAGCGGAGACGGGTCGAACCGTCGGCTTGCCCCAGGAGATAGCAGGAGCGGGCAGGTCTACCGCCATGCCCAAGGTGTCGGTGGAGGGGGGCGGCTCTGTTGCCATGCCCCAAGAGCTAATAGGGGCGGGCAGATCTGTCGCTGTGCCCGAGGTGCTGACAGAGGGGGTGGCCCTACCGCCGCACCCCTGGAGGCATGGGAGGTGAGCCCCTCTGCACGGGAGCAGGAGGCAGGCTCGAAATGGTCCTACCCTGACGAGGCGGAGCAGAGACCTAGGGGTTCGTCCCCCAAATGGCCCCGCCCAACAGTGCCGATGTAAGCCACCAGTTCCTCTGCTTTTTCTCTGTTTTTCTCTATTTTTGTCGTGACTCATGCTTTTTGTGCTCTTGTAGCGTCTTGAGGCGGTGCGGTTTTTTGGCGGTGGCGCCCAAGAAGAGCGTCGCCATTCAAGCGAGACGAGGGCCATCGCCCGACGTCGTTCCTATTTCGGGCAGGAGCGGGGCTGATGTTGCGGCCTCGTCGGTTGGTCAGGCACCGCCCGTGCCCTTGGCTGGTCAAGCGGACGCCGGGGCTAAAGGAGCGCCCTCGGAGGTCACCAAGCAAACGGCGATGGAGGTGATTCCATTGCCTACGTCAGGGTGGATGGAGCTGTCGCTCGCGTTTGTGGCGCCGTCCGTGGTGGGCGTGGTGCCGCAAGTCAAGGCCTCAGCGTCGCAAGCGGAGGTGGGCATGACCGTGACAAGCCAGGCATAGCCGGACGTAGCCACGTTGGTGCCCAAGGAAGCAGCGCGATCCATGCCACCGGTGACCCAGGCGACGGCGCCCGAGGCGGGCTAGATGGAGGGGGACATGGCTGAAGGGTCCAGCGAGGGGTCGCCCTTGGCCCTGACACCGGGGCAGCCGCTCGCCCGTGTAGGGTGAGTCGCTGCTCCAGTGGATGGATCCTCAGGACCCAACATTGATTCTCTTCTCGCTCGATGATGCTACCGAGAGCACAGAGCGGGAGAGTCTCAATGAAGGGATCTTGGCTATGATGGATGTCCTGAACCAGGCCAGGGGCATCCTTCATGACGTCATTGTTCCCACTGGCCGGGTATCTACTTAATCTCCCCTCTCACTTTCATCTTTCTTCATGTATTTTTGTGTTTTTTACATTGATCTTCTTTTCAGTCCCTTATCGCTCGTAGCTAGAAAAAATCCTGGTTCCTCCATGAGTAGAAGGTGGAATGGGACCGCCTCACCTAGGAGGCCCGGCTGCGTGGAGATGTGAGTGCCCAGCTTGCTGCCGCCCAACAGCGGGTGCCCGAGCTGACTCCCTTGGCCAAGGAGGCGGCCGGTCTCTGATAGCGGGAGGCCGAGGAGCATCGGGACTCAGAGGACACCGAGAAGTCCTTTGATGAACTATCGGAGAGGGCACGACGGGATGAGGAGGAGGTCACCATATTGCAGAAGGAGCAAGATGAGCTGCTCCAATAGGATGCCGAGGCCCGCCAGCGGGCCCTCGACCTCCTAGATGAGGTGGAGAGGGAGTGGGAGCTCAAGCTGGGAGTGGAGGAGAGGTCTGTGGCCCTGTAGGAGAGGGTGAGCCTATATGCCAAGACGATAGCCGGCTGCGCAAGGAGCGGGACAAGCTATGCCAGACTACTGAGAGACTCTGCTCAGAGCATGGTGCGGCCCTCGAGGAGTGTGACCAGACAATTCAAGAGCTCGATGAGGCACATTAGGAGGTTAGCTCCCTCCGGTCCGATCTTGGAACCGCGGTAGCCTGAAGGCTAGAGGTCGAGAGCATTTCCGCCGGGCTGGTCATGGAGCAGACCGAGACACGAGGAATCCTTTAGGCAGAGAGTGATGAGCATGATCTCCTGTGCGCTACCATCAGGGTGGTCTTCAATGACCTAGGGGTGGCATGGCCAGAGGGAGCCAGCTCGCTTGCGGCCTCTGCTGCCGTAGACATCACGGCGTGGGTGCGCCAGCTTGAGGAGGACGCTTTTCACATCGAGATCACCCAGGCCTTTGCTGTTGCCTGTTCTCATTATGCGGAGAGCATTGACTTGGAGACAATGAGCCTCAGCTTCGCGCCTGGCTACGAAGCCTCCAAGCTGGATGAGATCGAGACGACTATGACTCCTATTGCGCGGAACCTGGCGAACAGAATCAAAGACATAGTGCTCCCTCAGAGGGGATAGTTTGTTGAATGGGTCTGATAGACATTATCTATAATCTGTTCACAAGTGTCAGCACTTTTGTGTCTTGAAAACAGATTCGTAATTTCATTTCGTTAAACAAATTCATAATTTTGTTTCGTTTAAACTTGCTTTCCTCCCTTTTTGTATTCGAAAAAGGGGCTCATGCAATCTAACCCTTCTGTTTGTTAAGACCGTAGGGCCCAAGGTGTGTAAAAGGAAAACTTCGATTATGTTGGTGAGCAAAGTTACTGTAGTCGTCGGGGTGTGGGTTTTTTGCAGTCTGACCAGGCATCCTCGGCTATTCATTCCCACAAACCTTGCCACAAACTTTTAATGTGAGGAAGAGGTCCGACGCAGCGACTGTTTTGAAAAAGGAGGTATTTATACCTTTATCAGCCCCGAGTGAGATCCGACCCCTTGTGGTTGCTGGGGTCGAATGTCATTGGAGACCGAAAAGAAGATAGCGAAACTAATCTTGTATTCACACGTACCCCTTCCTTAGGATTTTAGCTATCGTTCTACGACCGTGCGTTCGGTCTCCTTGCAAGTCCGGCCTTCCCCGAGCCCCCACACGATGGCTTAAGTGATGCGCTTGATGAGCTCGCTAACGGGGATGTTCGAATGGAATATGGTCTTGTCGCTCGTGATAGGGTTGGCAAAGCCATCGGGTGGCATTCCGTTTCTCCTTAACCCGCCTTCCAATAGATTCCCCCTCAATGGGGATTTCATGGGCTCGGCTAGAGGCTAGATCGAATGAGAAGGTGGAGATGACCCTATCTGCCTCTATGCGGGTTGGGCGAAGGCCGCTGAGGCTCATCTGCATTTTCTCCCCTGGCTCTTGTTCGACGAGAGGCGGCCTCGGGCCCTTCACGGGTCGGCCTTTGAACCTCTGTCTCTCGATCTAGGATCGGGTGGCTTGAGCCCCCGAGCCCCTTGGGGTCTGATAGGGGTCGGTCGTGTTTCACGTGTCACCCCATCCTCGGTTTCCGCAACCGGAGGGGCTGAGCTAATGACACTTTCCTCGATGGCTCAAGTGTTACGCTCAATGAGCTCACTAACGGGCACGTTCGAGTGGAATTCGGGTCCGTCATCCGCTGACAGGGTTGGCAGAGCCCTCATGTGGCATTCCACTACTTCTTAACCCGCCTCCCGGTAGATGCTCGAGCCGTTCGATAGGTTCGGGTGGCCCGTTGGCCTCTCCTCGATGGAGATTCTGTGGGTTTGGCTTAAGGTTAGAATCAAACGAGAAAGGTCGGGATGTCCCTGTCTGCTTCTCAGCGGGGTCAGGCAAGGCCGCTGGGGCTCATCTCATTTTTTCTCCCCTGACTCTGTTTGATGCGAGGCTTCCTCGAGCCCTTCGTGGGTCGGCTTCAAACCTCGGTCAGTTGCCGCTCATGTCGAATGAGGTGACTTCCGCTTCATAACGCGACACGAAGCATTGAGATGCAGCAATTGCATATGCAACGCTTGGATATATGGGATGGATGTATGATATAATGGAAACTAAAGCGGGGGTTGGTGATGTTACCTTGGTGGCATGAGTGATGGGGAGCTCTTACCAGACATGTCCGTGTAGGGTTCGGGTTTGACATTTGCGACGGGGCCATCGTAACCAGCACGAGCATCACAATTTTTCATTTCTGTGTCTCGGCAGCGATCCGAGCCGTTCGATCGACTTGGGCGACCTGATAGCTTCTCCCTGAAGGAGATTCCATAGTGAAAGCATCTAGGCCCCTAGTTGGATTTCGGTGATTAATGTCAATACAAGATTACTATGACTAACGTGTGTTTTGCAGAGGCAATTAAGTTAGGTCATGGTAATGGAGATCGATTGGGCAATCAAGGTTGTCATGCCCCTATGATGGAAATAGTTTCGGTTTTCAAAGGATGGACGACAAGGTTAAGGATAACTAGTTCTAAGTGTCGATTGGAGTTGGAGAGACACTTAGAGTAGTTTAGGACTTTGGTTTTCCTTTGGCCGTACTATGAAGGGGGGTATGAACGGGTAGCTTGACCTAGTTGAGTCTAGTGAGTTAGGTGTGGTGCACACTTGTTAAAACTAGCTCTAGGTAGCTCCTATGAATGCCTAAGATCCTTTGGAGCAAACTTCATTCACACATGTTTGAAAGTTGGAAGTGAATGGAGGGTCAAATACTGACCGGACGCTGGCTCCGGTGCGACCGGACGCTGGCCGCAGGGTCTGGTCAGTTCATTTGACTGAGAAGAACAAGTCTGGTGTGACCGGACGCTGGAAGGTCAATGTGACCGGACGCTGAGGGCCAGCGTCCGGTAGACTCCAGTAAGGGTCCAGACTTGAGAAAGTGCGACCAGACGCGTCCAGTCAATACTGACCGGACCCTGAGTATCCAGCGTCCGGTCGAGTACAGTAAGCATCCAAGAGCGACCGAACACGTCCGGTCATTGCTGACCCGACCCAGACAGCGTCCAGTCATCACGTGAAAACTGTTGCGCAGGTTGAACTGACCGGAGCGTCCGGTCAAAACGATTGGAGCGTCCGGTCGTCCCGTAGAAGCTCATAACGGTTCATTTTTCAGGCTGCCTTATAAATAGAAGCTCCACTCGTGAGTGGAGTTACTTTTGCTCATTCCAATAGCTGAGAAACACGTTTGTGAGTGCCAAGAAGAGCAAGGTCCTAGTGAGGTGTTTGTGATTTGAGAATCCAAGAGAGTAGCCTCACTAGCAAATCAAGAGTAGCAAAGTGTGCGTCCATCTTCTCATTAGGCTTCACGTGGTCAAGTGAGAGTTCATGCTTGTTACTCTTGGTGATCGCCATCACCTAGACGGCTTGGTAGTGGTTGGGAGTTTGGTGTTCACGCGGCGGAGCTTGTGGGTGACCCAACTCAAGTTGTGAGCGGCTTTGGGTGATTCGCCGTGATGGAGTGTCGAAGAATCAACCCATAGAGAGCACTTGATCCTTGCGCGGATCAAGGGGGAGCTACACCCTTGCGCGGGTGCTCCAACGAGGACTAGTCGGGAGTGGCGACTCTCCGATACCTCGGCAAAACATCGCCGCGTTCCTTTCTCTCTCTATTTACTTTGAGCACTTACTTTGAGTATTTACCTTGAGCAATTCAATACTTGTTTTACATCCATAGAATTGCTTGCTAGAGTTAGTTTGGAACATAGGTTGCGATTTTGTTGTGCATTAGTTTGATAGAAACACTTTTCTAGGCACAAGGGGTTAATTGGGCTATCCGTAGGATTTGATTATTGCAAGAGAATTTAGAATTAGCCCAATTCACCTCCCCTCTTGGGCATCTTGATCCTTTCAATTGGTATCAGAGCCTCGTGCTCACGTTTTTAAGCTTAATCGCTTAGAGCAAGATGTCTCACGGGGATGGACCTCCTCCTATCTTTGAGGGAGATGATTTTCCATATTGGAAAATTCGCATAGAGGCATACCTAGAAGCTCTAGACGTTGGAATTCTTAGAGCCGCCTCTCAAGGGTTCCCAACACCTAAGAATGCCGCACAACTTCAAGGCGATGAAGTGAACTATGAAAAATGGAATGCAAAGGCTCGCAACACCATTTTTAGAGGCCTTTGCAAAGATGTGTTCAATCGTGTAAGGAACCACAAAGACGCCCATGCACTATGGTCGGACGTTTGTGCGCTCCATGAGGGAACCAAGAGTGAGCGTGAGGAACGCTATCATCTTGTAATTAAGAAACTAAATTCTTTTGAGATGTTTCCCAAAGAAAGTGCTAATGAGATGTATTCTCGTTTAAATGTTCTTGTAGAGGAAGTCAATGGGCTTGGACTTACTCAAATGTCACCATCCAACATTGTGAGAAAAATCTTGAGTGTCCTCCCCATTAACAAATACGGGCACATTGTGACCGTGCTACATCAAGGTGATCTTTCCGCCGCTACACCGACACAAATCTTGGGAAAGATCAATGCTCATGAGATGTACATGCACATCACGCCACAAGATGGCTCATCCTCTACAAAGAAGAAAGAGAAGGACTTAGCATTCAAAGCTAGCCAAGATAAGGGCAAAGCAAGACTTGAGTATGAGAGCTCAAGTGATGAAAGTGATGAAGAAAGCCTTGCTCTCATGGTGAAGAAGACCACCAAGATGCTAAAAAGGCTAAACAAGAGTGGCATCAAGTTTGACGGCAAGAAGAAGAAGTTCTTCACTAGCTCAAGAAGAAAGCCAATCTCCGAGATAGATTGCTACAATTGTGGCGAACTTGGCCACCTAGCTCATCAATGCACAAATCCCAAGAAAGACAAGTTCAAGAACAAGGGCAAGAAAGATGATTCAAGTGATGAAGATGAAAAGAAAAAGAACAAGCCATACAAGAAAAGAGATGGCAAAAAGAGAGACTTCTACAAGAAGAAGAAGAGTGGCAAGGCCTACATTGTTAGTGATTGGCTCACGGACATTGATTCATCAAGTGGATCATCCAATGATGAGAGTGACAATGAGAAGGTGGCCGCCATTGCTATTGATCGTGCATCCTCACCGCCACCATCGCCATCATCCTCTACACACCTATGCCTTATGGCCAAGGGTGAACACAAGGTAACTAAGAGTGATGATAGTAGTGATGAAGAGCAAGCTAGTGATGATAATAGCGATAGCGATGATGACTCACCTACATATGATAATCTTGTCAAAATATTAAGAAAATACACTAAGATCATTAGAAAGAGTAGAGCTACAAATGAAAAACTTGATGCTAAAAATGATTCACTTTTAGCTAAGTGTGATACATTAGAAAAGGCTAATGATGAGCTCAAAGAAACAAATGATTCCATATCATCCAAACTCAAGGAGCTCAAATCTTCTAAGAAAGAGCTTAAAGATAAACATGATAAACTTGAGTGGGTGCACAATAAGCTTATCACTAGTCACAACAAGCTAAAAGATGAATATACAACTCTAAAGATCAATTATGATACCCTTGTTATTGCACAAGAATTCTTACCAAATGAGCCACATGATGCTACTAACCATGTTGTTAAGATTGATATAGCTACCTCATGTGATGATTTAATTGATGAGAGCATTGAGCATGGATCTAGTAGCAAAGGCAAGCAAGTGGTTGAGTGCAATGACTATGATGAGTATGTCAAGCTCAAGAGTGACAATGAGAAGCTCATGAAAGATCTTGAAGAGATGAAAAGTCACAACACCATTGTGCTAGAAACTCTTGATCATGACAAAGAGTTGATCCTTGAGAATGAGAAGCTCAAAGAAGAAAACAAGAAACTCAAGGAAGAGAAGAACAATGATATTCTCAAGGAAGAGAACAAGAAGCTCAAGATGGAGAAAGAGCATCTCAAGGTGGATTGAGCAAGTTTGCTAGAGGCAAGCATCTCCAAAGTGAGCTACTCATGAATACCGTCATGAAGATGGATAGAAGTGGCATCGGATATATGGCAAGTGTAGAGAAGAAGAAGGCTCAAGCTCAATACCAACAATCAAAGCCAAAGCCAAAGCCAAAGAGATGTTTTAAGTGTGGACAAGAAGGCCACTTTGCTCATGAGTGTCAAACTCCACCACCACAACCCTTGCCCAAGCATGCTAGACCCTTTGCTTTCAATGCTCACTACATGCTTAGAAAAGATTCTAGTGGAAAGATGAAAGTCATGTTCTTAGGACCCCCTAACAAGAGTAGGCCTAAGAAGATTTGGGTGGCTAAGTCACTTGTTGAGAAGGTGAAGGGCCCTCAACAAGTTTGGATCCCTAAAGCTTGAATCTCTTGTGTGTAGGTGAACTACAAGACCGGTGGAAGTCATTGGGTCATTGATAGTGGTTGCACTCAACATATGACCGGTGATCCTCGTATGTTCACCTCACTAGATGAAGAGGTAGATGGACAAGAGAAAATAACATTTGGAGATAATTCAAAAGGCAAGGTTAAAGGATTGGGCAAAGTGGCAATATCAAATGATCATTCCATCTCCAATGTGCTCTATGTTGCTTCATTGAGCTTTAACTTGCTATCCGTTGGGCAATTGTGTGATCTTGGCTTCCAATGCTTATTCACCGAGAAGGAGGTTGTTGTATCCAAGGTAGATGACAATCAAGTGATATTCAATGGATTTAGATACAACAACCTATATCTAGTTGACTTCACCTCCGAAGATGCAAATTTGAAGACTTGCCTATTCACCAAAACAACACTTGGGTGGCTATGGCATAGAAGACTTGCTCATGTTGGGATGAGCTCACTCAAGAAGCTTATGAAGAATGATTTGGTGAGAGGGTTGAAGGATGTGAAGTTTGAGAAGGACAAGCTTTGTAGTGCATGTCAAGCCGGCAAGCAAGTTGCAAACACTCATCCTACCAAAGCTTTCATGTCAACCACAAGAGTGCTAGAACTCCTACACATGGATTTATTTGGACCAACAACATACAAGAGTTTGGGAGGAAATCTCTATTGTCTTGTGATTGTGGATGACTATTCAAGGTATACATGGGTGTTCTTCCTTCATGACAAATCCGAAGTTGCATCTTGTTTCAAGAAGTTTGCCAAGAGAGCTCAAAATGAATTTGAAGTGAAGCTCAAGAAGATAAGAAGTGACAATGGCAAAGAGTTTGACAACACAAATATTGAATCATATTGTGATGAAGTTGGAATCAAACATGAAGTCTCCGCAACATATACTCCTCAACAAAATGGTGTAGTTGAGAGGAAGAACCGGACTTTGATCACTCTTGCAAGGACAATGCTAGATGAGTACAACACCCCTGAAGCTCTATGGGCGGAAGCAATCAACACCGCATGTTATGCATCCAATCGCCTATTTCTTCAAAAGTTCCTTGTCAAGACACCGTATGAGTTGCTCAATGGGAAGAAGCCGGACGTCTCCTTTAGGGTGTTTGGTTGCAAGTGCTACATCTACAAGAAGTGGCAACACCTAGGGAAGTTTCAAAGACATTGTGATATAGGTTTTCTTGTTGGTTACTCATTGAAGTCCAAAGCATATAGAGTATTTAATCATGCCACCGGCTTGGTTGAAGAAACATATGATGTAGAATTTGGTGAATCTAACGGCTCCCAAGGAGCACATGAGAATCTTGATGATGTAGGTGATGAACCATTGAGGGAGGCTATGAAGAATATTCCGGTGGGAGACATCAAGCCAAAAGATGATGAAGATGATGTACAAGTCATTGACCAACCTTCTTCATCAAATGTACCACAAGATGGTGAAAAAGATGGGAGAGTAGAAAATGAAGATACTCATATCTCCCATAAGCAAATGGTGGTACAAGCACAAGATGTTGATGCTCCACAACCTCCTCCTCAAGTGGTCAATAGAAGAAATACACATCTCCTACAAGATCATCCACAAGATCTCATCATAGGGAGTCCAACAAAGGGTGTGATGACTCGATCTCAAAAACTTACTTCATTTATTGCTCATCACTCTTTTGTCTCTTGCTATGAGCCTACCAAGGTAGAAGAAGCTCTTAAAGATCTGGATTGGATCAATGCCATGCATGAAGAGTTGAACAACTTCACTCACAATGAAGTTTGGACTCTTGAAGAGTGACCAAAAGGTGCAGGAGTCATTAGAACGAAGTGGGTGTTCCGCAACAAGCAAGATGATTAAGGTGTTGTTGTGAGGAACAAGGCAAGACTAGTTGCAAAGGGGTTCTCTCAAGTTGAAGGTTTGGATTTTGGAGAGACCTTTGCACCGGTTGCAAGATTAGAAGCCATTTGTATCCTTCTTGCATATGCATCACATCATGAAATGAAACTATATCAAATGGATGTGAAAAGTGCATTTTTAAATGGCTTTATTAATGAACTAGTCTATGTTGATCAACCTCCTGGGTTTGAAGACCCTAGATATTCTAATCATGTTTATAGGTTGTCCAATGCACTATATGGGCTTAAGCAAGCCCCAAGAGCTTGGTATGAGCACCTTCGGGATTTCCTCATTGAGAAGGGCTTCACCATTGGGAAGGTCGACACCACACTATTCACCAAGAAGCTTGATGGACACATCTTCATTTGTCAAATATATATTGATGATATCATCTTTGGATCATCAAATGAAGACTCGTGCAAAGAATTTGGTGAATTGATGTCGAAGGACTTCGAGATGTCAATGATTGGTGAGCTTACATTCTTTCTTGGTTTTCAAGTCAAGCAAATGAAAGAAGACATCTTCATCTCTCAAGAGAAATACACAAAAGATCTTCTCAAGAGATTCAAGATGGATGAATGTAAGCCAATCAAGACACCAATGCCTACAAATGGACATCTTAACCTAGATGAGGGAGGTAACTCGGTTGATCAAACTCTCTACCATTCTATGATTGGTAGCTTATTATATTTAACCGTATCTAGGCCCGACATCATGTTTAGTGTGTGCATGTGTGCTAGATTTCAAGCTAGTCCTAAGGAAACATATTTAATTGCCATAAAAAGAATCCTTAGGTATCTTAAGCACACACCAAGCATTGGTCTTTGGTATCCCAAAGGAGCCTTATTTGAATTAATTAGCTATTCCGATTCGGATTACGCCGGATGCAAAGTTGATAGAAAGAGCACATCCGGAGGGTGCCATTTGCTTGGAAGATCACTTGTGTCTTGGTCCTCCAAGAAACAAAATAGTGTGGCTTTATCCACCGCCAAAGCGGAATACATTGCCGTCGGTGCTTGTTGTGCACAAATATTATACATGAAACAAACTTTGCTAGACTATGGAGTAGTTCTAGAGAAAGTATCTCTTTTGTGCGACAATGAAAGTGCGGTAAAACTTGCAAATAATCTAGTTCAACACTCTCGCACCAAGCATATAGATATCCGCCATCACTTTCTAAGAGATCATGTGGCTAAAAATGATATATCACTAGAGGGTGTAAGATCCGAAGATCAATTAGCGGATATCTTCACTAAACCGCTAGATGAGGCTACATTTTGTAGATTGCGGAATGAGCTCAATGTACTTGATTTTAGCAACTTCACTAAAAATTGAGCTTGTGTTGTCCCTTGCATTCATTATAATATACGACATATTTAATTTGTGGCAATGCATATAGGGCTTGTCTAACATGGTTAAGATAACCGCCGAAAAGCGTGTGAAGAAGCTTAACCTTGGATCAAACTTGACAAGCAACTAGTTTTACTTACAAGTATTGCATATGCATGAATGTTGTTTCGTCGTTTTGTTCCATTTGCCCTCTTGTTGCTTATTTCCTTAAAAAGAATTATAGCCTAAGGCAAAATATTTTGAAAAATATGAGGGTTTGAGAGAGGTCACTCACATCAGTCCCAATTGGTGTTTATTTGGATCTTATTCAAGTTGGGACTTGATTGGGAACAGGCAGCGCGAAGGAAGGTTGAAGGTTTGCTAGAAAAGGTGCACCGGACGCTGCACCGGATGCTGCTGTCCAGCGTCTGGTCAGTTCACAGGAGGTGAACTACTGCTGAAGGAGTGACCGGATGCTGCGTCTGTGCGTCCGGTCAGGAAGGGTTCAGCGTCCGGTCGATCGAAAGAAGACAAAGTTGTACTGATCGGACCCTGCCTGTGTCCGGTCATGGACCACCGGACGCGTCCGGTCCCGATTCCAGAGGATTTGGACCTCTCTAGAATGGACCGGACGCTGGGTGGTAGCATCCGGTCGCTACCACTGGAGCGTCCGGTCAGTGGATCTCGCGCGGTTTCAGGACTCTTTCCCGCTTCCTTCTCTGTCACGTCGGGGGATCTATTTATATCGGTCGTTCTTTCATTTTGACTCCCCGTGCCCTAGCCGTAGCTCTTGCCGCCGCCTCTTGCGCCTCCTCAGCTCGCCAGTCGCGCGCCGCCATGCCCCTGCCTCACCGCGCCACCATGACCCTACGCCGGCAACCTCGCGCCCACGCCGCCGTGCTCTAGCCTCACCGCGCCACTGCGCTCGAGCCTTCCCGCACGCCACCGCGCCAGCACAGCACGCGCCACCGCAGCTCGTGCGCCACCGCGCCAACACCGCTGTAGCTCGCCGGAGTCCACGCCTCTGCTCTACCTCTTGCCGGTGTCATCTAGCCCTAACCCTTGGTAAGCCCTTTTTCTGCCGATTCATCAGGCTACTCATCTTTTGCGCTGCAACCCAAATTTCGTCATTGTCACTGATCCACAGAAAATTCCTCATAGTGCTTTGAATACCCTAACCCTAGCTCGGTTCCGAGGATCCCCTGCATGTCACCTTTTCTTTTCTCGGATCGCTGATCGTCAGGTAGAAAGCCATACGATTCAAGTTCGCATCTACATTGCTTTCTCTATTAGGGTTTTGCATCTATTAGACATATGGTATTTATTTGTATATCTATCTTTTCTATCATCCAGCGAGTCGGTTCCATTGTGGTTCTTCTGGCAGTTGGCAGTCAACTCGGAGCCAAGCTCGCGAGTAAGGATCGAGGCCAAGCCTCGAAAGCAGTAGTTTGACAGTTGATCTTCATCAGCGGCAGTTCATCATCTTGTCAGTTCAGATGGCTCACACCAAGAACGTTGGTGGTGGCCCAAGTGATGATGATCGGAGGCCCCCACCTCGCCAGCCAGCCGGATCTAAGGGCAAGTCAACCAAGCAGGTGACATCCAAGAAGCGGAAGTACCCCGATGCAGAGACAACGAGAGCAGCAGCTGTTGCAGAGGCCACAGAGCGTGCCGAGAGAGGTGGTGCCCGTAGTGGAGTTGTCATTGCAGATCAACCGGTTTCACTAGCACTGAGAGCTACGCTTGAGGAGGTTGAGCGTCGTCACGGTAGTCCAGCTGGGACTGCTACGCTTGCAGGATGACGAGTTGCCATAGAGGAGGGTCCATCAGCATAGCAGGAGCCCCCACCAGCAGAGCCTTAGCTAGCCTAGGAGACTCAGGAGGGTCAGCAGACCGAGGAGACCGAGCCGGCACCTCAGCTACGCCGCTCGAGTCGTACCAGTGTTGTAGTTCCACCGAGGCCAGCTACACAGCGCAGAGGCTCACGTCCTCCGCCCAGACCTTAGGGTCTGCCTCTAATGGTACACCTCAACTTGAGGGCCGCCATAGCCAGACAGGTTCAGCAGCTGCATTTTGTTGAGTTTGAGGTTTGGTTTCCTCCAAGGAGGGATGAGAGAGTAGCTGAGGGTTTCTTGCCGCCACTGAGGAGGAGGAGCTAGAGGCATAGCAGGAGGTGAGCGAGTACAGTGACAGCTCTGACGACGACTACCAGCCTATACCTCAGATGCCTCCACGCAGACATGATGCAGAGGCCGGTAGCTCCAGTTCTGCTCCACCTGCTTCGCAGACAGACCCCGCTCTCATAGCTATTCTTGAGCAGATGCAGCAGGACCAGACACGACAGGCACAGGAGACAGCTGCCAACTTCGTGCAGTTTCAGGCTCGTCAGGACGAGTTCCAGTGGCAGCAGCAGCTCCTTCAGCACCAGCAGTTACTTATGCAGCAGCAGCTCATGGGATTCATGCAACATGTAGTGACAGCTATTGGGGTCCCACCGCCACAGCCTTCGCCCCAGCTTGCACAGCCTCCTACCACTTTGACGACTCCAGCAGTACAGCCCATCGGGCCTCAGAGTCAGGGACTGCCTCCAGCTTAGTTTGCTTCACCTCTTGTACAGGTGTCCCAGTGGTTAGCCTCACCCATGGTAGCCCCGTAGTTCACTCCATTTTAGACGGGCTTCACACCTGAGCAGTCTTCCTCACTCTTCGTGCCTGACATGTCAGTCTCCAAGAGTCTTGGAGCATCCTTCAGCGAGTTGACCGGCATGCCTACTCCACCTCACATGCATACTGCCGGTCCGTCTACAGCAGCTCCAGCTATCATGACCACTCAGAGGCTCCCCTCGTCTGTCGCCTCATCAGATCCTACGACAGACATACTAGCAGCTTCACAGGCAGCACCAGCCCCAGCTCAGACCCAGACCGCTTCAGCGACACTTCCTGCTATAGAGGGTTAGTTAGTTCAGAGCTCAGGGTCAGATGATGATGGCGCCTAGTTCCATCTTGCTCCACATACTTCAGCGCCTGACTCGTCCGCTGCAGCCCCGCCGATCGACCCCTTAGGTTTTGGTGTTTGACGCCAAAGGGGGAGAGGGTTTGAGTATGTAGACTCAGGGGGAGCGAGTTTTAGGGGGAGCTAGTTTTATAGTATTAGCTTATTATATACATTTGGAGTTTTATTTGTGTGATACACTATTACTTATGCATTCGTGTGTTTACTTTCATGCATACTATTATATATATGTGATAGTGCTATCTACGTGACTGTGATATTTGACATATGTGATTTCTACTTTGCATTATCTACATGTCATATCACTTGTGATGCTCATTTGCTTTTGCTTCCGCGATTATACTTTGAAGCAAATGAGCTTTGTTATTAGTACTCATGCTTAATTCATATCCTTTGAGTACATTGTGTTGGCTTGGGTCATATAAGTTTGCCTAACTCTTTTGTTCTTATCAACAAAAGCTTATATGAACCAAGCCCATCAAAAACCTCACTCCATAACATACTCGAGGTGGTATTGTCATCAATCACTAAAAAGGGGGAGATTGAAAGCATCTAGGCCCCTAGTTGGATTTCGGTGATTAATGTCAATACAAGATTACTATGACTAACGTGTGTTTTGCAGAGGCAATTAAGTTAGGTCATGGTAATGGAGATCCATTGGGCAATCGAGGTTGTCATGCCCCTACGATGGAAATCGTTTTGGTTTTCAAAGGATGGACGACAAGGTTAAGGATAACTAGTTCTAAGTGTCGATTGGAGTTGGAGAGACACTTAGAGTAGTTTAGGACTTTGGTTTTCCTTTGGCCGTACTATGAAGGGGGTATGAATGGGTAGCTTGACCTAGTTGAGTCTAGTGAGTTAGGTGTGGTGCACACTTGTTAAAACTAGCTCTAGGTAGCTCCTATGAATGCCTAAGATCCTTTGGAGCAAACTTCATTCACACATGTTCGAAAGTTGGAAGTGAATGGAGGGTCAAATACTGACCGGACGCTGGCTCCGGTGCGACCGGACGCTGGCCACAGGGTCCGGTCAGTTCATTTGACTGAGAAGAACAAGTCTGGTGTGACCGGACGCTAGAAGGTCAATGTGACCAGACGCTGAGGGCCAGCATCCGGTCGACTCCAGTAAGGGTCCAGACTTGAGAAAGTGCGACCGGATGCATCCGGTCAATACTGACCGGACCCTGAGTATCCAGCATCCGGTCGAGTACAGTAAGCATCCAAGAGCGACCAGACACGTCCGGTCATTTCTGACCAGACCCTGATAGCGTCCGATCATCATGTGAAAACTGTTGCGTGGGTTGAACTGACCGGAGCGTCCGGTCAAAACGATCGGAGCGTCCGGTCGTCCCGCAGAAGCTCATAACGGTTTGTTTTTCAGGCTGCCTTATAAATAGAAGCTCCACTCGTGAGTGGAGTTACTTTTGCTCATTCCAACAGCTGAAAAACACGTTTGTGAGTGCCAAGAAGAGCAAGGTCTTAGTGAGGTGTTTGTGATTTGAGAATCCAAGAGAGTAGCCTCACTAGCAAATCAAGAGTAGCAAAGTGTGCATCCGTCTTCTCATTAGGCTTTGCGTGGTCAAGTGAGAGTTCGTGCTTGTTACTCTTGGTGATCGCCATCACCTAGATGGCTTGGTGGTGGTTGGGAGTTTGGTGTTCACCCGACGGAGCTTGTGGGTGACCCAACTCAAGTTGTGAGCGGCTTTGGGTGATTCGCTGTGACGGAGTGTCGAAGAATCAACCCATAGAGAGCACTTGATCCTTGCGCGGATCAAGGGGGAGCTACACCCTTGCACGGGTGCTCCAACGAGGACTAGTGGGGAGTGGCGACTCTCCGATACCTCGGCAAAACATCGCCGCGTTCCTTTCTCTCTCTATTTACTTTGAGCACTTACTTTGAGTATTTACCTTGAGCAATTCAATACTTGTTTTACATCCATAGAATTGCTTGCTAGAGTAAGTTTGGAACATAGGTTGCGATTTTGTTGTGCATTAGTTTGATAGAAACACTTTTCTAGGCACAAGGGGTTAATTGGGCTATCCGTAGGATTTGATTATTGCAAGAGAATTTAGAATTAGCCCAATTCACCACCCCTCTTGGGCATCTTGATCCTTTCACATAGGTAGACCCCTCCGAACCCTTCTCAAGAAGGCAGATGCTAAAGCTTGGGGTGCGTGGACAAAGAATTCGATCACGCTGGTGAATAAAAGTGTCGTAGCCGCTGGGGCATAGGGTCTAGCTGTTTGACCAGTTTTACTTGAAGTTTATACCCGCACACCGTGCTTCCGGTTTTTTAAACATAAGGAGGGGTCGGGCGAAGAGAATGTCTAAACGAGTAGACACTCTCGGTAGCCCCTGAGCGATGTCTGTGCCCCTGCCGTTGCTAGGGTCGGAGGCTCCGTAGCGAAATTGACATGTAAAGTAAGTAAATCTTTCAGCGGCCATTTGGTTCCCCAACATCATTGCTCGGTGTTCGACTGGGCCATCCGATTGACTTAGGAGGCCCGTTGGTCCCCCTTTGATGGAGGCTCAGTTGTTGGGCCCTTCCAGGTCCTGCCTGGGAAGGTGGAGAGTCGCCTGCATGCGGCTGTGCCTTATTTCTTGTGCCCGGCATGCGGTAGTGGTGGGGCATGACTAGGCCACGTCCCATTTGACCAGGCATCATCTCGTCAACCAAGGCATGTCCCGTCGATCAAGGCGTGTGCCATCGAATTCCCATCTGCATTAAATAGGGGAAGGGAGAGGTTTTTTGCCCCAATCCTTTGCCTTCCTCCAACTGCTGTGTCTCCTCCTTAAATAGGGGAAGGGAGAGGGTTCTCATCCCATTCCTTCGCCTATTCTTGAGTTGCTGCCTCCCCTCCTTCTTCCTTCACGCCGGGTGCGTTTGTGCGTCGCGGCGATTCCTAAGTGAGAGAGGGTAATGTGAGGGAGAGGAGGACTCACAGATCTGTTTGTGAATTCGAAGCATGATGTCGAGATGGAGGTCATCCAACATAGATGAGATGGTGGTGGCCACCTTTGTCGAGAAGGGGCCGCTTCCACCAAAGGAGGAGGTGCGTTGGAGGGTGCTGCACGTCGCCGGCTTTGTCGCCGTCTGCGAGGCCTTTATTGGGACAGAGCCATATGTAGGCTTCTTCCAGCGAATCTTCCTCGGGCAAGCCTTGTCTGTGGGGAAGCTGCCCAGGACTACACCAATAGGGGTTTCGCCCTTGCAGCCGCTCAGGTCAGCCAGTTCATCAAATTTGATGAGACATCGGAGACATCCACCAGCCATGGCGGCCATACTTCGGTGGGTAGCATCCCTGTTCGAGAGCTGCCTCATCTTGAGGCACCGTTGTCAGGGTTACGGCTGATCACGATGGCGTAGTCCCTGGACGCCCCGGCGAAGACACCACGGTCATCGACGTGGTGCTTGACGTTGCAGACAATGGCACCCTCAGGGATCCCGCGTAGTGGTAGGACATTGCCGATGGAGAGCGTGGTGCGACGGCCACAGTAGTATTTAGAATAGAAGTGGTCAGCAGTTGTAACCATTTGATGGTTATTAGCTCCTTCTCTTTGGATATCCCAGTATTTGGTCCCTGATAGTAGCCCCCGAGCCCTCGAGCCCCCGAGTGATTCAAGATCACCCGGGGGGTGATTCGGATAGAATCACCTGGGGGTATGATTGGCCAGAGGGTGCGTGTGAGCGCACCCATCTGGTGTAGCCCCTGAGCCCCCGAGTGATTCGGATAGAATCGCCTGGGGGGTAGGGACAGGTCCCAAGTCTCTAATGGAAATGTCAAATGGGTGCTAAGATCTTGGATGCTGCTTAGCTATGTGGTGTGATTTGTGTGGAATTGATTCGTCCCCCTAGTGGGGTGCCCTGCCCTCCCTTTTATAGATCAAGGGGGAGCAGAGATTACAGATGGGAGAAATAGGAGAGAAAAAAACAGAGACAAAGAGGGTCCTTCAGAGGTGCCGAGTCTTCCTTTTCCTTTGAGCATGCCCTCCTGACATGGCAGATAGTGCCAGGGATATCACGTTCGCTGATCCTGATAGGGCTGTGCTCTGGCTTCGTTGAGCAAGTGGTCACGTCCCATCCCACTCCGGCAGATGGCGCGATGCACCAGGGTACCGAGCCGTGACCCTACAGGGAGCAGATGGCGTAGAGGCCCCATGTTCGTTGCTGTAGATGAGTTTCTTCTTAGACCGTAGCGGTTGTCCTATGTTTCCGTCAGGATTCGTGTCCGAGGGCAAATGCTAGAGCCCATAACACTGTAGGACAAATATCGACGTCCACAACACTATTTGGGCTCTGACATGCCTAGAAGGGCTTAAAGCGCCTGTCTGGTCATATCCTGATGGTACTTTCCTACAGGCGTGCAGGGTATGGTTCTCGGTATTGCGGTTGACTTGAGTGCCCCGTCTTATCTGCGCGCATAGTCATGAAGGAGCAGCACACAGACGTCGGGCGAGGCAGATCCTGCCCCCGGACGTCAGGCAAGGTGGAGCCTACCCCCGGACGTTGGGCAAGGCGGAGTTCAGCCCTCGAGGGTCAGGCGAGGCGGATTCCAGCCCTCAGGGGTCGGGCGAGGCGGAGCCAACCCTTAGGGGTCAGACGAGGTGGAGCCAACCTTCAGTTGTTTGGGCAAGAAGTGTAGTCACATTCTTGTCTATTCAGAAGCATCAACGTTTGATGGTTATTAGCTCCTCCTCTTTGGGTACCCCAGTATTAGGTCCCCGACAATAATGCAGCGTGCAATTCTTGATTCACATATTTGAAAAGCAAAGTTAACATAGAGAAAACATGAGCCGCAAAAAAACACATGGGTGCTGGCCCCCACGTGTCCGTTGGATTGTGGAGAGAATCTCAATGACGAACCATACATTCACATCTTCATGTTACGATGAAAGCTAGTGAAGATTAGCTCATGTAGCGAAAGGACCTGTAGTCTAGTGGTTACAAGAGCTTCAGTAGCACCTGGGGTCTTGTGTTCGACTCTCCATGGGAGCAAATTTTCCAAGATTTAACGGCTTTGGTAGGCAACGTTCCCGTCGATAGCGAGACGCTCGTGGTGACTTCGTAAATGTCTTGAGGATTTGTCGGCCTAGTCTTTGAAGGTATATTTGTGGAGAATTGTCAGTGAATTATAAAAGAAACTTCAAGCAAGTGCAAACATTGATACGGGACAATAGTGGATGATGTAGTGTCTATGGGTAAATTATGCTGAATAATCCAAGCAACTCAACCACAAGATTTTAATACAATGCCAGGATATGGAGATTGTGGGTTAAGTATGGGAAACCAACTTTATAGCCTATGTGAGTTGTTATACGGTTTTAGTGTTGGGCTAGTAATACATGGAAGGATATCTCTTTCTTTGAAAACATGTAAGTATATAGGTCTGAAGATGAAGTTGAATCAAAACAACATCTAGTAACAAATGAAATTACATTTTTGTTTGAAGTTTTGTTTTTCATTTTACAATGAGGAAGGTTCGACAAGGTACCTTAACATAGAGTATTTTTGCAAAGGTGCGAAAACCAATATATTTAGTGTGAGAAAGATTTCTTGATGTGGTAATATCATCATATATTATAGCAAATAGAGCTAGCATTGATGTGTGAAACATCTCACTTTAAGTATGTATTGCATAGGTATAGTCATAAGGAGTCTAACAGAACTGAATTTTCCTATTTACAATTTTTCTATGAATTATTACGATTTTTCAAAGGTTGAGCTGATTATATGTATAAAAGAAAAAGAAAACAGAAAAGGAAAAACTATTTTTTTTTGCAACGGGGACCCTGGTGTTGTAAGTAATTAACCCGCAGCCTCTGTGTACTATGAAGCACTATACACATGAGTCACAGATTTTGCATCTGAACCCAAAAGAAGTTTCTAATCATTTTCCCTCCCTCTTCCTCAATCTCACGATCAGAGCAGCAGGAGGGAACGGGCTCGCAACGCCGATTCCGGCCGGTGGGGCGACTCGCCGGTGAGGGGGGCCACAGGCAGCGGTGGTGGCGGGCCGTGTCGCACTAGCCATGCCCATGGCGGAGAGGGAGGGGGATGCCGCGGCCACTGGCGGTGGCGTCCCGCGCCTTGCCGGCCACGCCATGCCGGGGGGCACCAGCCGGGGACTGCAGCCTCCGTGCCCGTGCCCACTTTCTAGACCGCCGGTGAGGGAGAGGAGGGGCCGACCGTTGCCGGGGGCCAGCCGTGGGTCGCGCCGGCACTGCGTCGCCTCAGGGCGGGTGCGTACATGCCCGAGCCTGATGCAGGGGTGAGGGCAAGGGGAATGGGCAAAGGTCGGCTCGCGAAGGTTCGCGATGGCTCGGGTCGGGCGAGGGACCCGACCAATCTGCAATCGGACGGACCATATCGCTTGCTCGCCCAATCCGACGGCTCGTGGCTTAGCGGACGACTTGGTTTGCCGGCTTTTGTTGCAAGAATCGTATTTAGATATTACACATGCTCCTTGTGTGTTATCCCGAAAGCACTGTGACAGAACCACAGGACCTCTATCTTCTAGTCTAAATATTTCTATTGTCTCAACAGGCCCATCTACACCCAACACTTCTTCTGTTGTCTCAACAGGCCCATCTGGCCCAAAAACTAGGAAAAAATTGTTTGGTGATTTGAATAACATGTGAAGGCACCTGTCTTGTTTGGTGATTTGAGTGCACGTGCTAGCTGTTTGCCCTCACATGTTACTTTTAGGGATCATTAGGAGCTGCCCCTACTTATATATACTCTGTCTATTTCAAATTATAAGTCGCTTTGACTTTTTTTAGTATATCCATTTTATTATACATCTAGATACAATAATACGTCTAAATACATAGCATAATGGATGAACCATAAAAGTCAAAATGACTTATAATTTAGAACTGAGGGAGTATTAAGAATAGTAAAGTACAAAAACAGAGTTTAAGAAATGTAAAAAGAGACAGAGAAAATAAAAGGACCATAAGATAGAGGCATTCAATTAGAGGAAAAATCTTCTTCTTTGCTCTATGCATGAGCATCGCAAAGTTGTTCCAAAATAGCAGTTTGCTCTCACATGTTGCACTCCGTAAACATCCAGGTGTACGTTGAGAATTTGCACATTTTTGCAACTTGAAACAACACCAATTCAAGCACTTGATTTTGTGCTAGTCTTTTCACATCGTGACCTTTTTTTTTTAGGAAAATGACGTGACATTTTGGAACGACAGGCAATCTAAAAAATTGGCACTCAAATCCGTGTGTGTTTCAGATATCCATGTTGCCTCCTTTACAGAAAACATGATGCCTTCTTTGTCGTCTCTGACTCTGACTGAAGGTCATGCTTCGCTTCCAGACGCCTACAACGCCGGCTTCACATGGCTTGGCTGCCTCCGCATTGCGTTATCTGACGAAACTGAATACTGGCTGCCGCGCCGAACAAGGTTCAGAGTTGCTGGCATAAGCAGCAGGCCCCCCGACCCCTTTGGCCTTTGCAGTCGCAGCAGACAAGCGTATCCACAGAATCGGACCCCGATGCCCAGATAATTGGCTCAAATGAAATCCATCCCGGCATGGTTCATGTATATACGCACGAGAGTACGTACATACTACGTTACATGACGAAATGATGGTGATCGTAACCTCGTAGGAGTGAATCAAGTCACTCAGCTGAGATTAGCGTCAAAAAAGGGAAAAGAAAGAAAGAAAGAAAAATGTGGGAGAGGACTGCAGCTGTGCGTGCAACAGTGCAGGTGTAAGTTGAGCAGTTGACCCTGACATTTGATTTTGGAACGTACGACATGCAATCTTGCAGTATCTTGAACAAACCCGTTTCCAGAATCCAGAGAGTCCTGAGTGCTGCTTCCGACGAAAAAAGGGGTCGCCGGAAGCTAGCAGCAACACGCCCTTTCTTTGGCCTCCGCACTGCGTGCGTTGTCTGACGAAACTGAATACAGATTGCAGCAACAAACAAGGTTCAGAGTTCCTGGCCTTTGCAGAAGACAAACGTATCCACAGGATCGGATCCGGATGGCCAGATAAATTGGCCGAAATGGAATCGATCCCAGCATGATTCATGCAACTACGAGAGTAGTACGGAATGATGGAGATCGTAGGAGTCACTCAGCTGAGAATAGCGTCAAAACTCAAAAGAATATGTGGGAGAGGACTGCATGCAGCTGTGCAAGTGCACGTTGAGCAGTTGACCCTGACCACGTCCTCCTATACCCAGCACACAAAGGTAGCGCCACTGTAGCACGTTCCCAGTCCCAGATGCATGAAAAAGAAGCATGGGCAATGCAATGCAATGCATGCTGCCTTTTGTACACGGATAAATAAAGGATGGCCTCATGCAAAAACCAACACCTCGGCTGACGACGGCTGCTTTGCGAATGCGAAAGCAAAAGCCGGGGAAAAGAAGAGTTTTTCCCCGAGGCAAAGGCACACGAAAGACGAAACCGGAAGAACTACATACTGCTCATCCAATCCGATCCGATGGCCATGCTCATGCATGCATGGGCTGCTGACTTTCGAAGGAGAGGCGTGATGCATGGCATCCAATGATCGTCCGGACTTCCGGAGCATGTAGTTTACGTTGCATGTCCCAGATTCATGCACCGGCCGGAACAACTGAGCGAGCTCAGAACAATCTCTCGGCTCCCGGGGAGATTAGATCCTCTAATCACCTCGTGCTTGCCTCTGTAAACGTGCATGCATCCTGCATGGCATCTGGGTGCATGCATGCATTGCACCTCGACCACTCACTGCTAGTTCAAACCCCCAAAACCCCAATTCTAATCTAAACATGCGTGTAAGCATGGCGAGGCGTACCCAAGGAGGCTGCTGCTCCATCGTGCTTCTCCAAGCATGTTAATTGCCTGCACGGCAGCTTGCCGTGTCCTCCGGCTGCTGCCAAGAATCAACGGTGCAGTTCAGTTCAGTCCACTCGCTCTGCCTGGACGATTCAGCAGCGCAGCATCTGCCTCGAAACGCTTGGATTTGCGGTCGCGCTGCCGCTATCACCTACTACGGGATTGCCGGAAAAGGAAATTCAGTGAGGAGGTGTCCCCGGTGATCACACCTACTGACCCACCACTGATTTACAACGCTTATCCATCCATAATCATCCATAGATGTCAAAAAACAATTTGTCTGCAGCAGCGTTACTTCGCATCGGAGAATAATCCAGGTGTGTTGTTTTACTGGGCACATGCAGTCCAATACGGCTGCTAATCCACCGCTGGCCAACCAACCTGATGACCCAAGTACTAGTGCTCTGCTTTTCTGAATTCAGAGTAGGAGACTGAATGCCTCCCCGGCCAGCGCCCAGCAGTTTGAGCCATGATTGCACTCGCGAGCTCCTGCAGGGCGAACGCAGTTTTGTCATCGGTAAGAGGGAAGAAAGAACAACCAAACTGTGAAGCGCATTCTACTCGTCCAGTCTGACACCCAAGGCCGCAGGCCAGCATGCAGGTGCAATGATCGCTCACAGCTTACCATGGCCAATGACCAGTGGCCACTACTGCTAGCAGAAGCAGAGATCCACTCCATTGCAGTTGATATTGCAATCGCAGGCAAGTTTGATCTCTACAAACCCTACCTCGACTGCATCCTAATCGGGGACGCTTAACCGACTATTGGTCGGCGGGCTCCTGTCACTCAGCGCTATAAGTAAAGAGAAAGGCGAGGGCCAGGGCACGTGGGACGAGGTTCGACATTGCCACGGGACCCTACCGAAGAACCCTAGAATCCCCTCTGATCGTGGGCAGCGCTGCAAGTGATGGGAAGCGCCGCCGACAGCCCCCCGCCCTCTGGACTCCACCGCGCCTACGCTGCCACGACACCGACGTCCACATCGTTGCGGCGCCATGGACGCAACTGCGTTAGGGTGAGGTACAGGAACCAGTTTCTCCATCTAAGAGCAGTTTATCCCCTTATCTACGTTTTAGAGGTATTATTTCCTATCACGTATGCCCTCACAGTCACTGCGCTGTAGGAGTAATCGCATCGGGCCTGGTGAAATCTTTCTGTTTGACAGCGCGCTGCTGCGTGCTGCGTGCTGAGGGCGAGGCGCCGAAGGCCCGGAGCAGGAACGCGCCTTTCGCTTAGCTTTGCATGCAGCATGCCTGCTTGTGACGCCGCCGCCGTGGATGGCTTTCCGCTTTCCGGCAGGGTTAGTAGATTAGGCCGGGGGCAAGCAAGGGCTGCTGGGCAAGGCTAGCAAAGACGGGCAAAGCAGAGCAAAGCAAAGCGACGCCGAGGAGAGTGCCAGTGCCAGCCAAAGGTTTCTGACTGACCGGAGGAGCATGCAAAAGCTTTCGTGCAGCTCTTTCCCTGCGCCGTCAAAGCTTTGGGCACTGCACGCACCCTGCAAAAGCTACAGCAAGAGGGAGAGAGAGAAAGGGAGGGAGGGAGGTAAACGGAAGGGACCCACGGACCCAGCCCGTGGAGTCTGGAGTGCACCGGCGACGGAGAGACGCGGCCGGCAGGCGGCCCCGTTGGGCGTTGCGTTGGCGCTACCGAATAGGAGCAAGTCACGGAGGAGTGGAAGACCAAAGGCTGCCGTGCTAGCTGGCTGCTCCTGCTTCTGGGGCCCCTCTCCCTAACTAAACTTTATCGACTAAAACTTAATGACCTAAATCAAATAGAACTAATAGTTAGTAAGCATCGATAAAAAAAAGAGAGATAATTTCTTAAAAGAAGTTTATCCGAGCACATGTTTTCTCTTTTTATTTGAAAAAAGAGTATAGCGTGTTTTCTCTCTTTTATCATCTATGACATCTCTTCATAGACATAGTATTTTCTTAGGAAAAAAACAATTTCTTCTCCCTTCATTTTCCCCTTATTTTCAAGATTAATGAACATGAAAATTATTCAAGTTGCTGTGTCGGAGCTACCTTAATAACCAGACGTAGTTTTTTTTTTTTTTTTTTTGACGTAGGTGATCCAATTGGCAGTGTGTGTGAGAGACGATTGGTGATGATGATAAACAAGAGGAAAGGTAAAACGGCATGGGCCGGGGTGCGCGCGGTTCCCGAGGCCCATCAGAATCACGCACAGATCCTTGTCTTCTCCGTCCTCCCTCCTCGTCCAGCCGCGCCGGCCGTACGTAGCGTACTACGCGCGCGGCGCCTTTTCCTCTCGCCGCCATCATGGCGCCCGGCCGGCCCCCCGAGCTTTCCTTCCCCCTCGCCTTTTTCCGGTCGGCGTTTTCACCTACGGCTCCAAGCGGAGCTTTGCAGAAAAATCCATGAGAGATGAGAGCCTTGTTAAGCTCCGGTTAGCAATTACCTGTGGAGTTGAGCTCTCAAGGTTCTCAAGTGCTAACTAACAGAGTCCTGAATCCATGGATGAACGTTAAATGGACATGTTAGGCGAAGGCCACTTCTCTCCGTTGGTCAAAACCTCATGAAAGTCCAAAATTTACGTAGTTACAAGTCGTTGTTACAGGTCACTTGTATACAAACAAAGCTTAGGAAACGAGCACACACTAACAAAAGGGCAAAGAGATCGACGCGGCGGCTACTAGAGTCCACGCTTCTACCTAGACTAGAGGGGTAAAGAAAGCCTAAAAAGAGCTCTTTTCCCACGCTTCCAACAAAAGGAAGAACCAACCCAACTTAAACAAAACTAAACCAAAGGACGCGAAACACACACGCTCACTCACACACCATAAACAAGCAGATTATGATCATACGGAAGATCTCTAGCTAGCATCAACATGGAGCAATTCACTTGTCCTTGTCCTCTTCGCCGAATTGTTATTGTACTATTCCGGCGAGAGCCTTTCTTTTGCATCCAGAGCCTCCATTCCCGTCGTTAGGAGCTCTGAACGGAGAATCGGAGATGGTACGGTGCAGGCATGGACGGATAGGGAGTAGCCGCGTAGGCTACGGCGCCTGGCGGTTCCCGGGATTGCTCCGCGACCGCGGAAGCCCGCACTCCGACGGAGACATGGACAGGGACGCCCGGTGGAGCGAGTCCTTGCAGTGCGCGATGGCGCTGGCGATGCCGTCCTGCTTCTCGGCCAGCGAGTCGTCGCGGCGCGACTGCGCGGCCGCCGTGGTAGTCGTCGTCGTGACGGCGGCGGACGCGGACCGGCTCTTGCGCAGGCGGTGGAAGCTGCCCTCGCCGCCGCGGCGGGGGCGCACGCTCCGACGCAGCCGCGTGGAGATCTTGGTGAGGTACCGCCGGATGACGTCCCGCGACGGCGCCCGCCGCGGCTCGGGCTCGGGATCCTCGGCGTCGCCCGCCAAAGGGGACTCCATGAACAGCCGCAGCGACCGCGCGCTGCTGCCGGCGGAGCTCCGGGCGAAGCTGCGGCGGCGGCCGCCGTAGAGCGCGGCGTTCCTGCTGCTGGCACTGGCAGTGGCGCCCGCGAAGCTGAGCGTCCGCAGGCCGCCAGAGCCGGGCTGGAGGTCGAGCAGCGGCAGCGGCGGCGCGGGGAAGTGGAAGGAGGGCGAGGCGGAGCGGCTGCGGTGGAGGGAGATGACGAAGTCGAGGTCCGTGAGGGATGCGTCGTCCGAGTCGTCGGAGGAGCCCGATGAGGCGCTGCCGGCGGAGCTGGAGGAGGCCCGGACGGACAAGTCGAGTTCGAAGAAGGAGCCCTCGTCGTCGTCGTCGTACTCCTCGTCCACCGTCTTGCTATCTTCGGCGGGCTCCGGCGCCGCGGTAGGGGCCGTTATGGTCGTCGCCGCGCCGCGCCGCGGCGCCAGGAGCCTGAGGACCTGCATGGGGTCGGGCGTCGGGGCCGTGGCGACTGGCGAGAGAGGCTGACGGGACTCGGGGACTGGGAGGAGGCCGAGCGCTGCGTGCCGTGACCGGGACGGGGGACGTGGGGCGGGCGCGCGGGGCGGCTTTTAAACTGGTGCGAGAGCAGAAGCAGGGGGAGCCGGGAGCGCCAAACGAGACGAACCGGGGCCAGGCCACGTCACGGCCCACGGGGCTTGGCTGTGCTGTGATCCGAGGCCGCGAGCTGGGTGTTGGGCCGCCCGGGCAATTGGGTGACTTTGGTGCCGTGTGCGTGACGCGTAAAGATGGCAACGGGCGTGGTGCCTGTGGATATTACCTCCCGCGCCCGTCAGCTAAATCTCTCGCCCGCGTCCATGCCCGCGACCCACCACGAGCAACAAACCACGCCCGTGCCCTCCATCCGCGGGCATGAAATGCCCACGGGCATGCCCGTGTGCCCGCCAGGTTGAGCATATACATAAATCATAGCGCATTGCAAGAGATACGAAGATACATATTCACAACAAATCATGTATATATACATATATTTGCTTGTAGGTCCCACATGTCAGACCTATGGAGCGGGTCTGGCGGGTAAGCGGGCGAGGATAGCAAATTTCTTTGCCCGCGAAGAACTATCCTCTGGGTTCAGGATGGTGCCCGCGGGCAAGAAGTGGTGCCCGTATCCTTACCCATCGGGTTCTATGCCCGCGGACATGCGGACATTCTGTGACCATTGCCATCTGAGTGCTCCTCCAGCTCCTCTGGGTGCGGGCCTGCGGGGGTCGCGGACTGGTCAATGGAATGGAAGCCGTTGGATTTGTTGGGAAAAAATCCTGGAAGCTCACTGCTATTCCATATTTCCGTCCAATCCGTTTGTTTTTGGTTTTATTGGGCAGCAGCTGTGCTGTGCTCCAGGAGAGGTCGTTCCAGGGCATTCATTTCATTGTGCACTGCTGCTCCTAATTGAGTGCAAGCCCTGATTGATTGCCTGAAGAACGATGGAGTACCGTGGTTTTCAGTCTTCAGTGCAAGCAATGCGGTGCAGACGTGCAGCAAATGATACAGACGCGATGCATTTAGGCTGTCTCCGAGAGGAGACCCAAACCTAAAATAGATATCCAATAAAATACCTATAGCCTCCAACAGAGTATCTATATGAAAGACTCGTTTTGGGTATCAGGAGAGGTATAACCTAAATCTGAGTATCCTTTCTCCTGGAGATTTATTTGTAGAAAGGGTTCTTTTTTTTTTAATTTCGTTGTTGGAGAAGACTAAAAATGAGTATTGAACCCTTTACCTGTAGCACTACACAAATATGAAATGTGTCTTGTATTTTAAGTAACGGTTGTTGGAGACGGTCTAATGTGAGCCAGTGACCCTACGTCCAAACTCGATGTCTTCCTTTTTCTTTTTACAGCTTTTCTTTTTCCACGTCTATACACTCTGGGTGCTGCCCTGACCGTGAGCAGTGTCTCCTCCGGTCCTACAGTTACGTGCTCCCTCCGTTAAAAAAAGAATGTAATTATAGAATCCGTACCGGTCAAAGTAGCTCAAGTTTGATTAAATTTATAGCAAACAGTATTCATATTTATGTCTCTAAATAAATTTATTATGAAAGTATATTCTATGACTAATCTAAATGATACTAATTTTGTAGAAGGAAATGCTTGTATTTTTTATATATAATTTTGGTCAAACCGATTGACTTGTGGAAAACCAGAATTGCATTCGGAGTACACTCAACCCGTTCGGCTGGTACGGTTTTGGCTGGTTTTGGATGATTAAATAGTATTCTGTGAGAGAGAATAAGCTAAAACAAACTAAAATAAGACCCAACCAGCCGAACGGTGTCTCCAGGTCCAAATTATCCACACCGGAGTCAACAGTTGAGTGCTGCCATTGCTTGGTCCATTGGCAGTGCCAGTCGGTCAAAGAAAGACCAGATCGGTTGGAGCTTGATCCAATCCTTCCAGCTGCACTACTCCTCCCCGAGAAAGCATCAGCTGTACAAAACAATGTTAAGTGAAAGAATATAACGTATTAATGATTTGTTTAAAAGAATATTTGTAATCTTACATCTAGGAAGTCAAGTATGGTAGTCATCATTGACTCTAGGCCAAACGCGCTCGATCTCTTCAACTGAGCTTCTCAGTGTATTGCCCTGTAACAATGTTTTCAATATTAAGACTTCTGAACACCTAATGTATTACAAGGGTTATATATTTAGTTTTGTTTTCTTTTGTACAAGAATGTAACTTATTACAAGGGTTATACAGCGCGAAGGTTGCAATAACTACAATAGATAACTCCTAACGTCGGTCCAAGAACACCTAATGTATTGTTATGTAACTAAACGTAACAAAATAAGTCGATTGGCTTACCACTCTGTCCAAGATCGGTCCTGCCTCCACCTGCCTTCCTGCACGAGTGGACCGGTCGTACGTCGTGTCCTCATCGTCGGAGGACTCGATGTCGGCGTAGTCAGCTTCGGTCCACTGTAGTCTGAGCCTGCACCTTGTCGAACGCTGGTACCAAGCTTGGTACCGCCTGAACTCACGGTTCATGTGCGGCTCGTTGTTGTCGTCCAGGTTGTCGTGCATCTCCTCCCATTCCTCAATATAGGACTGGTGGTGCCTCTCCCAGTCAAAAATCTTCTTGTTCCTCTGACGATCCAACCTGCACGTATGTCATCGTTACATTAATCCACGTACGTGGCACCATATTATAATAAATGGACTATCATCATGATCATTTGAAATATCAAAACACTTACTTGTGTAAGTCAACGCCAGTCGAGAACATAGGCATAGGCCAAAGCTGTCTCACTCTAAATTGGCGTGCAACCCTATCTGGCAGGTGGTACTTGATAGCATAGAAGCAGATTAGAGGACACCTCATCCTATAGAAGTAGTCGTCGGCCCCACATACGGTGCTCAGCTGAAAAAGTAGTGCGTCCTCTCCACCATATGGCTCCCACTCTACCTGCATCATGTTCAAATAAGATGTTAGATGTTATACTAATCCTTTTAATAGGTGCATGGAAAATAAAATTTACTTACACTAGACGCCGTCAGCGAAATCTAGCTCGTTCATGTACTGAATGTACGCCTGGTCTATCCTCGTGTGCGAAAACCCTGACCTGGTCCCAAAGGTACGCCCACGTCGGCTGGTGACTTGGAGGCTGACCTTGGAACCACTCACGACGAGCCAGTACCCTCGGACGACCAACTGGAAACGAGCCACATCCACATCCACAGCTGTAACAAGATCACTAAACTCATGAACTCTAGGATCACGGCGGTCGGGAAAGATATGTCTCATCATCTCAACATCACTCTCCGTCAGCTCTCCAATAGGACGATCATCATCAGAATCAAGAGCCCTAGCCATCTCATATGGCTCCGAATCATTCATAATTTCAACATTATTGGAGCCACGAAATCCCATCTGAAAAGTGTACTTTGCGCAGAGCAACATGGGGCACATCGATATTCTCAGGAATGTCTCCTGCAACGTCATTACAGAAATGAGGAAAGAATGAAAAAATACCATGATTCTGATGAGCTCCCAAAAACCATGCGGTTAAGACACTTACTCGGGATTGATTCTGTGTCAAAGGGATCTCAATAAGGAGGATCTGCCACGAAAACATGAGTATGCACAACCATCTTCAAATAACGCATTGGGGGCAGATTGAGCATCAGGAACCGTAGGCGCAATCTGCACATGCAGGTAAGGTTCCAGAATGGGAGGGTCGATGTGTGCCGGATGATCCATTGCTGGGGTAAACCCATGAGGGATTGGATCAACTAACAACACCCGACGAACAACCACGTCCAACATTGTAGCTGGCTCTTCATAGCCGATCTCACATAATTGTCCCACTGATCCGCACAACCAATTGAGATCATTCGCCTGAAGATGTTCGGAGGACAACCTAGGCAGTAACACCATCAACTGCAATGTCATCATCTCCAAAGCAATGCAGCTCCTCCCGAGCCCTTGCAACCATATCACTAAATGAAGGCCTATCATTGAATAGCACAGGCACGCTTTGCATATCAAAACAACATTCCATAACGATCGCTTTCAACCGTGCCTTCATGATATATGGTCACTAGGTTGTCATCTATTTAAAAAACGTAACGAAACCATGTCCTTTAGTCCAAATTATACGATAGATAGTACCTAACAAGTACTTCTAACTACAAACTAAGTAATCATGATAATACTACGTAATATTTATAGTGTACTCACTAATAGCAAGATCATGTAGGTAACTACAAATATAACTACATATCTAAGTAGCTATCTAACTATATCTATTATCATGTATCTATGTTTCTATCTATCTACTATATATATAACCATATCACTAACAAAGTCTCATCAATATAACTAGTCAATAACATACACCAACTAAATAATACATTGCATATTCATATTTTATACCTTTCTGGGCGACGGACGATGGGCGTAGGTCAAGGCGAATATCCGGGACGCGGTGGCGCGGCCAACGACAGGGTGGCGCGCGGCGGTCGCGGGGTGGCCGCGCTCCGCGTTGTGAGACCGGCTCGACGGCCGCGGGAGGCGGGGCGAGGCGAGGACAGCGGTGGACGTTGGCAAGGCGGGGCGAGGCCGAGGCCGGCGGTGGAGACAAAGGCTACGACGACGGTGGAGGGCGTGGCGGCTCGGCGCTGCAGCCAACCAACGGCCAACATCGCGAGGGCACGGCGGCGCGGTGCGGGCTCGGGCGAGGGAGCGGAGGCAGCGGCGCGGGCTCGGCCGCCTGAGCAGCGGCTCGGCGGCCCGGCGCGGCGCGGGCTCGGCGCGGGCTCGGCGCAGCGGCACGGCACGTGCGTGGGCAGGCGCGCGCGTCGCTGCCTCGTGGGCAGGCGCTCGCGGCGCGGGGGCCCTCGGGCCGCGGCGGGCGCGTGGCACGGCGCGGCTGCTCTGCGGGCGCTTCGCGTCGGCGGTGCCGGGCTGCTGCGCCGCGCGGGCGCTGGGCGACTTCGTGTCGCGGGCGGCGTTGGCGCGCGGCGGCGTGGGGGGCTGGCAGGGCAACTGAGATGGGGAAGAAGGCCGTCCGGTAGATTATTTAGGCCGAGCTCGTCGCCAGAGTGAGTGACGCCGAGCTCGGCGCCCAGATCTACGGCGCCGGCTCGGCGCCATCCGCTCTGACGCCGAGCCCCTTGCAGGCCGTTTGCCCGTGGCGCCGAGCTCGTCGCCAGTCACCGTGGCGCCGGCTCGGCGCCCACTCACTCTGGCCCGAGCCAAGGTCCCTTTCTGGAATTCTTTCCGCCAGGGGTCTATTTTGAGAGAAACTTTCGAAAAAGGACCAAAAGTAAAAAATTCGGTGCTCCAGGAGAGTCGTTTCCAGGCATTCATTTCATTGTGCACTGCTGCTCCTAATGATGCAAGCCCTGATTGATTTGCCTGTAGAACGATGGAGTACCGCGGTTTTCAGTCTTCAGTAGTAAGCAATGCGGTGGCATACTGCAGCAATGATTCGACGCGATGCATTTAGGCTGTCTCCGATAGAATATGAACCCAAACCTAAAATAATATCTAATAGAATACCTATATCTCCAACAGAGTATCTATATGAAAGACTCATTTTGGGTATCAGGAGAGGTATACCAAATCTGAGTATCTTGTTCTCCTGGAGATTTATTTGTAGAAAGTGTTGCTTTTTTTTGGATTTCATTGTTGGAGAAGACTAAAAATATATTGAACCCTTTACCTGTAGCACTACACATATGAAATGGGTCTTGTATTTTAAGTAACGGTTGTTGGAGACGGTCTAATGTGAGCCATGATCCTGCGTCAACTCGATGTCTTCCTTTTTTCTTTTTACAGCTTTCTTTTTCCACGTCTATACACTCTGGTGCTGCTCTGACCGTGGAGCATGTCCTCCTCCGGTCCTACAGTTACATGCTCCCTCCGTTAAAAAAAAAATGTAATTATAGGATCTACTGGTCAAAGTAGCTCAAGTTTGATTAAATTTATAGTCAACATATTCATATTTATGCTCTAATAAATTTATTATGAAATATATTCTATGACAATCTAAATATACTAATTTTGTAGAAGGAAATGCTTGTATTTTTTATATATAATTTTGGTCAAACCGATCGACTTGTGGAAAACCAGAATTGCATTCGGAGTACATGTCTACCCGTTCAGCTGTAAGTTTTGGCTGGTTTTAGATGATTATGGATGATTGAATAGTATTCTGTGAGAGAGAATAAGCTAAAACAACTAAAACAGCGAAAACGAGCTGGGACCCTACC